>NC_056729.1:1070514182-1070779182 GCF_019279795.1 Protopterus annectens | reverse complement strand
ATCTGCAAACATCATAGTCCACGGGGACTCCTGTCTGATCTCATCTGTCAACCTATCCATCACCACTTCAAATAAGAAAAGGCTCAGAGCTGATCCTTGATGTAATCCCACCTCCATTTTAAATGCATCTGTCACTCCCACTGCAGATCTCACTGCTGTCACACTACCCTTGTACATATCCTGTACCACTCTTACATACTTCTCTGCCACTCCTGACTTCCTTATACAATACCACATCTCCTCTCTAGGCACCCTGTCATATGCTTTCTCTAAGTCCACAAAGACACAATGCAACTCCTTCTGACCTTCTCTGTACTTCTCCATCAACATACTCAGAGCAAACATTGCATCTGTAGTGCTCTTTCCTGGCATGAAACCATACTGCTGATCACTAATCATCACCTCCCTTCTTAACCTAGCTTCTACTACTCTTTCCCATAATTTCATGCTGTGACTGATCAATTTTATCCCTCTGTAGTTACTACAGCTCTGCACATCATCCTTATTCTTAAAAAATTGGTACCAAAACACTTTTTCTCCACTCCTCAGACATCCTCTCACTTTCCAAGATTTCATTAAACAATCTGGTTAAAAATTCCACTACCATTTCTCCTAAACACCTCCAAGCTTCCACAGGTATGTCATCTGGACCAACAACTACCGACAATGACAAATTTGTTTGTATAGAAGTTCTAAGCATCCACAGCCTCAATAACAAATGGACAATGTTACAATCATGGATTTAGTAACTTCATGCTAAAATTTTAGCAATTACTAAAACATGGTGTAAAGATGAACATTCAGCATCAGTTGAACACAATTATCCACAGAAACAGTTCAGCCTCAGATAATGAGCCATACTCATTATTAATTCAATCTGTATTAGTATTAAGCTCCTAACAAGAGCTGTATATATCCCGCTTCCATCATCAGTTACTATAGTCAATAGTTGTATTCAGGAAATTACTAACCTCTATGGTCATAAGAAATTAATATTGATAAAGGATCTTAGCATGAACTGGGTAGGTACTGAAAAAGTACAACTTCTAATGTCTGAATTTTTATAATGTTCCTTAAATAATAACAGATTTCACAAGACCAAATCCTATTTCAGAACTCTGTTAGGTATAGTTATAACAAACACTCCTGATCACGTCTAACACATAAAAATCACACCAAACTCGCTGAGTGATTACTCCACCATTCTAGCCACTGTTCCTCTAAAAAGTTACCTCTCGTAGTGGTGGAAGCTGGATGCTTTCCAGAAATACACTGAAATTATATTCTTAGCAGAACTTTTAATACTACACTGATCATCCATACAAAACAATGTTAATCCCATTTTTATACTTTACAGATTCTGTATTCTTAACCCTTATCAGGACATGGTCTGATAGTTCTAGGTGACATTGTACTAATAATGCCATATGTTTAACCACTCAGCTGAAAAAACAGCTAAACTTAGAGATAAAGTTGGCATGAATGGAAAAGAGTCACAACCAATCTCTCCATAAATACACTAAAAACCACACTGTAAAAACTTATTGCCATATAGCAACAAAAATTAAAATAGCTATCCAACAACACAAAGAAACAATGTATGAAATTGTTAACTTCTTCTCAAATTCATCTAAACTAGCTTCTTTTGTTGGCAAAAGTGATACTTCTTCTATGAACATTCCACCATTCTGCTAATGATTGTGAGTCCTTAGTTTCATTCCAAAGAAATCCATCACATACTGTTGGAAAACAAATTGTTTAAAGACATCGACATTTACTACTTCCTCACATACCCTTAACATGCATCATTCCTTTTGCCTTTAAAATCCCTTCTTCTACCTCTGAAACTATTTTACACTGCAAAACAAAAAATTCAGGCACAAGGAGCACCATGAAAGTTATGTACCAACACCGGAAAGTTCGTTATTCACATAAAATCCAAGACAAACCATATAATTCCAATAAAACGCTTAACTTTATCATAGCATTTTCTGTTCACAATAGAACTTCATCAGATTTACTAAAACCATTAATCCCATCATGCCTTATATATCCTTTCTAATTCAGCTCATTATCCAATAGGCAAACACAAACTATAAACCAATAAAACTAACATACTGTTAAAAACTAAATTCTCACTGCTAACATAACTATATAAACATAAATGCATATATTTCAGTCTTAATGTTGTGTCTTTCGGCTTTTCCCGTTTAGGGGTCGCCACAGCAGAACTCCGGTCCGCTAATGATTGGCAGTAGATTTTTACATGCCGAGTTGCCGGCCCTGATGCACAACCTTCAACGAAGGTACGCCCATTCATGCATGTCTCCACACAGAAGACGCTCTAACTGATAATCGAACAGGACACCATCATACTGTGAGGTGACAATGCTACCGCAGCACCACCACTGTAGTTCAGTCTTAAACATAAATTTTTAATAAAAATCACCTATCTGTATTTTAAAAATATATATATATTAAAATTCTTTTGTTACTCTTGCTTGATATGTATTAATAAACAATGAATAAATTACTACAGCTTTCTAATTAAGATGGAATTGGCATACTAAAATTGTAAAGAGGCTAAATTTGTGTTTTTTGTTCTGGAAGAAATACCACATGATATTAGGGGAGGAGAATTGTTAGTGTTAGAAGCCTGTAAACCGCCAGGTCTTAATGAATATGTTTCCCTGGCCCCAGTGATAAAATTACGACCTGCTAGATTGTAACCAAAGATTAGGCAGGTCATGGTAGTTTAGTTAAGTTTGCAGTAGTTCCTATTTTCTATTATTTTCTACTATGTATTGTCTATTATGTATCTACTATGTATTTTTTATAATGTATTCCCCAGTAAGTTGTTGTTGTTTGTCTTTCAGCTTTTCCCGGTAAGGGGTCGCCACAGCGGAACACTGGTCCGCTAATGATTGACAGTAGATTTTTACGAAACGCTGAGGTGCCAGCTCAATGCCCAACCTTCAACGAAGGCACGCCCATTTACGCACGCATGTCTTTCAAACGTTACCCAACCGCGGGGAGAACATGCAGACTCCACGAACGGGAGAACCTCTTGCTGTGAGGTAACAACGCTACCGCTATACCACCGCGGCTCCTTCTCCAGTAAGTACTATAATGTATTTAATATTTGAGCCATTAGATGGCAGCAAAGGACTGTAAAAGCTTCCATTCCATCTCAGAAAGCTGTAGTAGCTATTTATTCATTGTTTTTAATAAAAATCAAACAAGAGTAACAAAACAATTTTAATATATGTATTTTTAAAATACAGATGGGTGATTTTTGTTAAAAATGTATGTTTATTAAGACTGAAATATATGCATTTATGGGTACTTACATATTATCACAACCAGAATCGCAACTGCAGAAGCGGCTGACTTTCTAGCCATTCTGCAGCTGCAAAATGGTGTCAGCCTCTTTTTGGAACTGCAGTGTGTCACAGAAGTGTCAGACAGTCCCAGGAAATCAGATGAAACAAAGTACAGAAAACGAGGCAACTGGTGGTCTAGTGGTTAGGATTTGGTGCTCTCACCGCCATGGCCCAGGTTCAATTCCTGGTCAGGGAAACTTCAATGCATTTTTGTCCCAGAGACTTCCCATACTCTGGAACAAGCTACCCATCTATGTCAAGCAAAGTTCCTCATTAGCACTCTTCAAGAAAAATCTTGACAAGTGGATGGGAAAAGGGAAATACACCCTGGGGTTCACTTCTGTGGCTCTGCTTGACAGGGGCACAGGAAAATAACTTTCTTGGGTGGCATAAGCTAGGGAACCTTGTTGGCTAGGCTTACTTAGGCCCTCGGGCCAATAACCTAGTAGCTACCTATGAACCTATTCACACTGATGTGTTAACATGACCTTACATCCACAACTGTCGAAGGAATATTTCTGCTCAAGTAAGGTTTCTACACATAGGAGTAAGGAAACCAAAATTGTATACTACAGACACATTATTTCACAATCATTCAAGCATACACAGAAAGGTTTTAATGCGATGTTGCATCAATTTTCATTGACAGGGTTGAGATTGTCAGTTCAATCTGCCCAGAACACCGTACGTACATGGCCATGCACTCTGCTTGTAAACATGTATGTGCAGTTCTGCTGTGGATACAAATAAAAACCCTGTAAAATACCAAATTGCTCACTATTTGATGCACTTGCAGAAGCGTTCCTGGCCACTAAGTAAAGTAGCTACCTTTATACAGCCTGTGCAATAGGCAACTGAAATGATGAATGAGTGAAAGGCTGGCAGGTGTTTGATTTCAGACTCCCTACTAAGAAGTCAAACACATGCGGCCTTTTCTGTTGTAAGATTTACAATGCAATGTCATACCACGCCCGTGGAAGTTTATACACATGAGCTTTTCCCTGTACCATAATGACAGCTGAGTGACACACACTTTCCAAAACAGTTTCAGTACCTTTTTTCTACAGGACAACGGCTTTTTAATGAGCCACTTCTGCCATTCCAAATCTGGTTGCGATAATACGTAAGTACCCATTTATGTTTATATAGTTATGTTAGTGAGAATTTAGTTTTTAACGGTATGTTAGTTTGATTGTTTTATAGTTTGTGTTTGCCGATTGGATAATAACCTGAATTAGAAAGGATATATAAGGCATGATGGGATTAATGGTTTTAGTTAATCTAATGAAGTTCTATTGTGAATGAAAATCGTGGTGATAAAGTTAAGCGTTTTATTGGAATTATATGGTTCGTCTTGGATTTTATGTGAATAGCAAACTTTCCAGTGTTGGTACATAACTTTCATGGTGCTCCTTGTGCCTGAATTTTTTGTTTTGAGTTGGTTGGAGCATTCACCTCCTTTTTTGGGCACAGATTTCCATGAATTTTTATTTTGCACTGCAGACATACACCCATTAGCTTAATTACTGGAAAAACGTATACACCAACACTAATTCATACATATAATGTGATTTAATCACTGACAACATGGTTTCTCTCCAAATATAGTAAAGTTACTGCAACTTATTATATACTAAAAGAAACAGTGTTGCCCAATAGGGAAATGGACAGTTTAATCTGTAGAATTAAAATAAGTGTCTGAAATTGATGACCACATCCTGTTATACATAAACTTGCTAATTATAGGTATTCTGATAGTGTAATCACTTGGTTCAAATTTTAGCGTAAAAATAATTTTAATGTACTTTCCAGTAATAACAGATCACAGCATTTTCATTAGATCAAATGGGAGCACACTTGCTCTTGTTGCAAAAGACTATGGTTCTGTTCCTGCACCAGGTAGTTGGATTAATTTTCCAATACTGACATTGCCGTGCAGCATAAGGGGGTTACTGCACTCCTGAGTGTGCAGTCTTTCTGATGAGAGATTATACTAAGGGCCCATCTGCCTGAGTTGGTGATATCTCAGGTGGATGTAAAAGATCCCATGCACCTACTGAAAAGAGTAGGGGTTGCTTTATTTATATGTACATTATTCACATATTTTTACAATCCCATATCAACTCTATTTACATAATTTTTACAATTTCTTCATCAGTAATGCAATATATTTTTTGTACCTACTTCTTCCATTCCCATTTTCTTAATAGGTTCATAGGTATCTACAAGGCTAATGACCACTGGAGTCTTTTTAAGCCTAGCCATGTATCCCAAATAACTGACAAGTTCTAGTAGTCTTGAAAAGTGTAAGTAGGGACTTGGGAGATGAAAATTTTACAACCAGGGGCGTGGGAGATTAACCATTTACTGTATGTGTCAATTACAGACATAGGTAACAAACCAGGGATGACCTTTCTGTTCACAATCCAATTGTCCAAGCACACTTGAATTAGGTTATGGAGGAATTCTGCTTTATATGGAGGGGCAACCTGCTCCAGAGAAGGGGTAGTCTCTGGGATACATATCTGTCTCTCCAGCATGTCCTATTTATTTGTATCATGGGCATGGTTTAAACCTTTAAAATGGGTAACTCTGGTGCTTTTAGTTTTGTTGATTTGCAAGAGGTCCATCAAGGTGGGGTCTGACAAAGCCTTGTATGCCAGGCACAGCTGTCCCCTCAACAGCCTGTAGAAGACAGAAAACAGGAATAGAGCTTTGAGGCACTCTGCATAGGACATGTTACTTATGCCCTGTATCCTTTTAGTGAGGAAGCTCTGTGTACATTCCAATTGTTGGATGTACCTGATTAACTGGTTTACCTTTGAAAGGTTGAAAATCAACCTACCGAACAGCCCTTTGTGCAAACCGGAATGACGAAAATCGTCAGTCTGATCTGCACCGAAGTTTGAAAATCAGCAAATTGAAAACCAGATTTGCTGATTTTCGAACTTCAATTCAAAAGACATAGCATAATGCAGGGGGGCAAGCCCCCCTGCACCCCCCACACCCCCCCTACATTATTATTCTAACTCTGAGGTCACACTACCGTGGGGAAAGGGTCCACTTCCCGATCCCTACTATAGTGCACCTCACACCAAAAATGCCGAATCTGCAATGAGCGAACATTACTGTGCATTCATTCATTGCACATTCGATGCATTTTGTTTTCGGCCTTCAGAGAACTTGAAAAAGTCCTTTCGGACTTTTGAATTTCACACGTGCATTATGCACATGTAAAGGTAAACTGATTAATTATATAACAAAGGGGGAATTGTACTCAATTATATGTCTGATGAATGCTAAATACAGCAGAACAATGACCTCCTTGGACCTAGATGCCATACTTTTGTTTATAAGTTGCACAACATGTAATGATTTCCTCATTAGTATAGACATGTGATGGTCAAAGGTTAGATTACTGTATATGTGTGTCCTCCTGTCCCTGACTACTAGGTCAACTCTTAGTAGTGTGTTGTCAATATGACAGTTGCCAGAGATGGATGACTTCCCAAAGGATACTAGTATGCATTTTTTGCCATTTAGTTTTATTCCATGGTTCTGACACCAGTTATTTTTCTGTGTCAGCCCTTCTTGGAGAACATTAGGGTAATTGGGGAATTCCTTGACTGCTCATAATTTGCAGTTGTCAGCAAAACTGGTCAGCCATAGGCTCCTGATTTTGGCCTTGACTTTGGAGAAGTTGATGTCAAAAAGGAGCAGTCCCAGGACTGATCCCTGAGGGATTCCACTGGTGACTATCCTCTTTATAGAGGTGGACTCTCCAATTCTAACTTCCTCAGTCTTGTCTGTGAGCCTGCTGGATACCCACTGGGTGACATAAGAGTTTATACCTAACCTCCTGAGTTTCTCAACAATGCATGAATGTGGGATAGTATCAAATGCTTTTCTGTAGTCATTCCATGCCATACTTAGATTCTTCCCCTTTTTTACAGTTCTCCAATATGACTTTATTTAACAACAAATAATCCTTTATTCCATATGACTTTCTTTTATTGCCCTTTTGTTCTATTGCCATAATTGAGTTTTCTTCTAAATGACTATAAACTTTGTCGGCATCAATTTCAGTGTATAGTTTATACGTTGTTGGAAGGCAAGTTATTGGTCTATAGGTTTTAGGGTAGCTTGCAGGTTCACTCCTGAGTAGGAGCATTCTTTTTCCTGTTGTTAGCTAGGTCGGTGTCTATTTGGGGTGCGCATATAAATAGTTCTTACTCATGGCTAAATCTTCATGCAAAGATATTAATACATTTAACCAGAAGTTAGGTACTGCATCTGGGCCTGGGATTTTCCAGTTAGAGGCTTTTCTTAATTTGTTTCAAGCTATCTGGCTGTTACTTCATTCCATTTCATATCCTGTACCTTTTAACTACGTATTCATTCTTTTATTTCTTCTATCCATTTAGCATCTTTGTTATGTTCCACAGGATCTTCATGGATACTTCTCCAAAGTGTATCTATTTCTTCTTTTTTTTTGGTGATCTTTCAATTCCTTTTACCTTGTTTCCCAGTTCTCTATAAAACTTTTTGGGTCATCAGTAAATTGCTTATTTTGTACTTTTCCTTTATATTTATCTATGAATCTTCCAAGTGTTTTTGACTGTACTGAAATTTTTAGTTTATTTGCAATAGTGCATGATAGATCCTGATCTGTTCTAATACTGTGCACTGTTTTTATCACATCTGTCTTTCGAAGTATTTTTGTTGAATTGTTCTCTCTTCTGTACTTTTCTAACAGTGATACTTCTTGTTTTAATTGCTTTATAGTTTTTTCGTTTCAATACTTCCATGATAGTATTCGATTTCTTCCCTTCCTTTCCCTCACTACCACATGTTTTTGCAGTAGGAATTTATCAGTTATTAATTTAGCTGCACAGTAATATATCCTGTTTACTTCTATTATATCACATGGATCTCTATGAAGAGTCCTAATTATTGTGTTCATTTGTTTTATCAAACTTCTGAACTTTTGGGTTTTATTGACCTTCTGCAATCTATTTCTTTCATCAATCTTAATATGTCTATCTATCTCTATTAAATCAAGCAACTCTTATCTTAGCTCATTTTCTTCTAAACTGAGGACACATTTTTTTGTTTTCCATTTCCTGCAAGCGTTCTATAGAAAGTTCTGTTGCATCTTCCTGTGGCACATTCTGTTCAGTTTTAGCCTTTGCCATCCGTTGCTCTGTCCTATGGGAACTCACGGGCCTATCATTCCTAATTGACTGTGTAAGAGTTTCCACAGTTTCGTCTTCCTTCCCTTGCTGTACAGCTTCAAATGAATGTTTATACTGGTTTCCTATGGAAGGCTACAAAATGTCTTCATACGGCATCTCACCCATTGTTTCCCATTCCACTGGTTTCCCCTTAATTTGGAGGCCCATAGGTCTATCCTGTTGTGGTGCTTTCTGAATTAGATTTTCTACAGTGAATCCTTCACTTTGGAGGTAATCCATAACCTCAGTTTCTATTTCTTTAACTTCTCAATTACTAGTCTCTTTTTCTGCTTTTCCTCTTTGTCTGTTTATTTTTTGTATTGTAAAGTGTCCCATGTCTGGATTCCTTTGCCTCTGTTTCTCCTGAAATATCTTTGGTGCTGCTCTTTTTGTATTGATTAGTTTTGCTTTCTCCTTTGCATGGATATTACACCACATGAAATCTCTTTTTCTTTACCATGTCCATATTTCTTCTTCAGATGTCTCCTGATCTTTCTGTTTCTTCTTACTTTGAGGACTTGTTCCATCATGCTGTGATGTAACCTGTGATAGACCTTATAAACCAAGTCCTTCACTTTGCAAGCACTCCATAGCTTCATCTTCTATTTTTTTAACTTCTACTTTACTTATCTTCTTTTCTAGATTCCCTCTTTGTGATATTATTTTTTTATTGTGAAACTTCCATGTCTGGATGCTTTTGCCTGTAATTCTCTTCAAATATCTTTGGGGCTGCCTTCTTTATGTTGATTAATTTGGCTTTCTCCTTTGCATAAATATCGCAGCATGTGAAATCTCTCTTTCTTTCCTATGTCCATATTTCTTTTTTATACTTTTCAAAATGTCTAGGTTTTGTTGTTTATATTTTTGCACTTCCTCAGATGCTTCTTTTCCCAAACAGATCAGTTTCCTGGTCTACATGCTGGTTTTCACAACTCTACTGTATTAATGACCACAAATTTTTATTTGAAGCGTCTGAGAGTTTTTCTTGTGGAAGTACTTTTAGTTCCTCTAATTTCTCTCTTAATCTTTTTGTATATCTTGTGTCTGGAAATTCTGGGCTTAGTATAGGTAGCTCCATTAACAATGAGATCTGCACTCACTTGTGTGTTGCCTTTGAGGTTGTGGACAAAGCTAAAGAATGCTTTGTAGCTGTCCTTAGCCTGGGAGGTAAAATTTACCTCCAGTTTGGCTTTGGCAGACTTTATTTGTCCTCTGACTTGCTTGTTTTGTTTGGTGAGATCACCTTTATCCTGCTGGGTGCTACACCTCCTAATTTTTGCCATGATTTTCTTCCTTCTATTAGACTGTTGCTGTTGTGATTCCACCAGGGTGTCTTGTTTTTTGAGGTAGTTCTGTACTTATTCCTGGTGGGTGCAGCTGTTCAATTCATCTATTATCATGTGTTTTAGGGTTTTTGTTAACAGTTCTGCATAGGCAGCAGTGTTCTCAGGGTTTAGGGGGCTTGACATTTTTCCAGGTTATCATGTAACAGAAGGAAGTTTGCCTTAGAGTAGCTCCTGAAAATTTCAGGGTTTGCTGTGGTTCCAGGTTTTATTTGTACTTCAAAGGAGACCATTTTATGGTCTGACCTTAAAAGAGAGGGCATTACAGAATTACATCAAACACAGCTCCTCATTAGCACACTTCAAGTAAAATCTTGATGATTGGATGGGAGATAGGAAATCCACTTCTGTGGCTCTGTTTGACAGGGGCACAGGAAAATAATTTTCTTGGGTGGCAAAAGCCAGGGTACTGCGTGGCTAGGCTTATATAGGCCCTAGGGCCAATAGCCTAGTACCTACCTATGAACCTATGAACCTATGAACACTTGGGGAGTGTGCAGTGCTTTCCCCCATTAGTTAGGACCAGATCCAGCAAGTTTGTACCCATTGTTGGTGTCCTCAACATCTGGTGCAGAGAGTTTCTGTTTACACAATCCAGGAATCTCTGTGCCTGCATGGTAGGTGTCTTATATGCTTCCAAGTTAATAATGGGGTAAATAAAGTCAACCATGAATATGGTTTTGGGTTGGATGGTGAGTGTTTCCAGTAAACTTAAATATGAGTTATGGTTTTCCTGGCTCACAGAGGGGTACCTATAACTTGCAGGAAAATGGTATGGGATTTTGCCTATGGTGATTTGAACATGGAGAAGCTCAAGTGCATTGGCCTTCTTGACCAGCCTTGAGGTATATTTATTTGATGTAAATTGAGACACCTCCACCTTTAGTCCCTCCCTGTCTAATATCTGCTCTAAATATGTGGAGGACATTATAGCCTTGTTCTGCTGGTGTGCTCTCTATGCTTTAAACCATGTCTCTATGACTGTACAGACATCAGCATTTGCTAGGGTGAGGAGAGTGTCTACGGAGAGGAGTTTCTTCTTTAGACTCCTAGCACTGAGCAGTAATACCTTCAGATTTTTATGGTTTTTATTTGCTACGTCACAAGTATTGTCAGTTTATTTATTTATTTTTATTTATTTTATTTTGCATTTGTTGACCGTGATTGTCCGACTGAGCTGAAGTGTCCTTTTTCAGCAGAGGCCTGGGGAGAAAAGCTCCAACATTTTAAACAATTTTCAGTATAAATTAGCATTAAACAGCAATGTTATAGGATTATTACAAGGCATTAAGTAGCAATACAATGTTATACAGTGTCAATAATCAGGAGTATAGCAAAACTATTTCAAGATGTATAAAAAAATAAGTCATTAAGATGAATATAATTTTGGGGTAAGTGCTTACAAAAACCCAGCTTTATCATAATGTAGTTGCATGAATGCAAGACAATTACAATAGAATATTTCTCTGAGGCGATTTACTTAATAGGTTTTAGAAAACAGTAGAAAGAGTAGTCAAGGAAGATTAGAGAGAGCTAGTGAGAAGAGTGAGTTAAGGGCAGAAAGTAGATTAAGGTATGAGAAGTAGGGGATGTTAAGGAGGGAGAGTGCAGTGACAGGACCAGTGACTTTTAAAGTGCTCTTTTGTGGCTGTCTTAAATTGTGTCATGATTTCTAGTGGGAGCCTATTCCAAGCAATAGTAAGGTGATAGCTGTACATGTTGCATCTAAATTTAGACTTGGGTTTGTAGATTTGTAGTATGTCTTGGTTAGAGCTTCGGAGAGGTCTGGAGGCAGAATAATGGGAGATGAGAGGGGATAGTGCTGGGCAGCAGGAAGGCTGGTATAGGATAGCATGGATGATCTGGAACTGAGAGAGAATAAGCTGGTGGGTTAATTCAAGCCAATTTAGGTATTTTAGAGAGAGACAGTGATGGGATTTGTAGGTTTGTTGAGCAGCAAATCTAACAACCTTGCAGGTAGATTCGAGTTTAGTCAGGAGTGCTGAGTTAAGATTTGTGAGAATTTGAGAATTGTACATTAGACTGGGTAGAAGGTAGGTAAGGGAGAGAGAGAGAGTAATCTTGGCGTCAGAGGTAAGGAATTTCTTGTTACTCTAAAGGAGCCCTAGTTTTGAATGAGTCTTTTTGATACAGTTATTAATATGCAAGTCAAATTTAAGCTGATCGTCGATGGTTGCGCCTAAGAGCTTAGTGCTGGATCCTACCTGAATGGGAGTGTTATTAATGGACTGTATGGAAAAGGAGGACTTAATATTTTTGAACTTTGTGGGTAGGAAGAGGAACAGCTTTGTTTTTTTAGGATTAAGAATGAGCTGGTTGTTGGAGAGCTATGTTTCAACTAAGTTAAAAGATGCCTGAGTAGCTGAGAAGAGCTTAGAGGGAGAGTTAACTGTGGTGATGTCTGTAGAATCATCTGCGTATTGCACTAAAGATGACTGAGGACAGGAGGTATAGAGCTGATTAGTAAAGATATTAAAGAGTAAAGGCCCTAGGATAGACCCTTCAGGTACACCCATTTTTACAGGGAGAGAAGGGGATAGTGCAGAGTTCCATCTCACTGATTGAGATCTATCAGTGAGGTAGCTGGAGAACCATGCAAAGTATCAGAGGAGAAGTTGAGGTTATGCAGTTTGTGAAGCAGAAGAGAGTGTGAGACAGTGTTAAAAGCTTTTGAGAGGTCCAAGAATAGGCAAGAAATAAGTTTATGGTCATCCATGGCTATAGAGACAGTGTTGAGGAAGGATAATAGAGCTGTAGTGGTGCTATGTTTGAGTCTGAAGCCATGTTGAATGGGTGTAAGCAGATTTTCCTTTATTAGATACTGCATAACTTGTTTATGAATACATTTTTCTAGCACTTTATAGAGGGGGAGAGGATAGCGCTAGGTCTAAAGTTGGAGATATCAGAGGAGTTACCTCATTTGTGCATAGGTAGAGTGTAGTATTGTTTCCAGATGGAAGGGACTTTAGATTCAGAAACAGAGCGATTGATTAGGATAGATACAGAGAGAGCAAGAGAGTCAGCTGCTAGTAGAAGAAAAGTGGAAGGAATATTGTCAGCTGATGTTGAGCATGGTTTTAATTTAGAGAGTAGAGTTTTGATGTAGCTATTAGGTACAGGTTTGAGAAAGAAGGTATTTAAGGAGATAGTATTAGGAGTAGGTTCAGAAAAGTTGGAGATGTTAGTAGTAGAGGAGTTTGGGTTGGGGTTCAGTAGCTTAGATATTGAATCAATATAATATGTATTGAAGACAGTGACAGTTTCTTCAGATGTCTTGTCTGGACATGGATTGGGGGAGCTAAGAATAACGGATTGTAATATTTTGTTAATAGAGTTCCAGAATTTTTTAGGATTAGATTTTAGGGCTGTGAGAGGTTTGTTATAGAAGTCCTTTTTATCTTTGTTTATGTGTTTTTTTGTCAGATTTCTGAGTTCTTTATATTTTTCCAAGTCTGCAGGGAGCTTAGTTTGTGACCATTTTTTCCATAATTTGTCTCTAGTTATCATAAGTGTACGAGTGGCTTTTGAAAGCCATGGAGATATGGTGGACTTAATTCGGACTTTGTGAGGGGGAGTAAGTGAGTCTAAGATGCTAAGGAAGGTGGAGTTGAAAGCTAGGACTGCTTCTTCAAGTGGGAGTTGGGTAAGGAATTTCCAGTTTACTTTAGAGAGGAGGGCATTAAATGTTTCTGGATGGAAGTTAGAGAGTTTGTGACAAGTGATAAATCTAGGAGGTTTTGAGAAATGGGTAGTGAACCTAAGCACTTTTGTACGGGAGTGATCACTCAGGGTGTTTGGTACGGTTTCAGGTTTATGATATTTGGAAGGATTAGATACAAGTACCTAGTCAATAAAAGTACTAAATGTGTGAGAGATATTTGTATGAGTAGGTTGGGAGATTAGCTGTGTAAAGCCATATAAATTAATATGAGCGGTGGTGCAGCGGTTAGCGTTGCTGCCTCACAGCAAGAGGTCCTCTGGTTCGATCCTCGGCTGGGGTACCTTCTGTGTGGAGTCTGCATGTCCTCCCTGTGGTCATGTGGGATTCCTCCAGGTGCTCTGGGTTACTCCCACATCCCAAAGACATGCTGTAGGTGGATTGGATACTCTAAATTGGTCCTAGGCATGAGTGCATGTGTATATGTGCCTTCAGTGGAAGGTTAGGTGCCGGGCTAGCAACTCAACATCGTAAAACTTCACTGCTAATCATGAGCAGACAGGTGATGCACTGTGGCAACCTCTAACCAAGAAAAAGCCAAAAGAAGATGAAGAAGAAGAGTCTGTTTTACTGAGAGTTAACCAGTTAATGTTGACATCCCCAAGGAGGATAGTTTCATTGGGGATGTGTTGAGAAAAGTATGAAAGAATATTTTCAAGAAGAGGAATGTTGTCTCCTGGAGGAATATAGATGGCTGCTACTGTGATAGTGATGTGGTCATTGATTTTAAAGTTAGCTGTAAGTAGTTCAGCAGGAGAAAAAGATGGGATAGGTTTCATAATACTTGCAATGGTGAGGTGGTTGGAGTAGAGGATGGCTACACTACCCCCTTTTTTGTTTTGGCAATCTATGCGGAGTATATTATAACCAGGGGGAAGAATGTCTTTATCAGAGGTTTGGGGTTTTAGCCAAGTCTCTGTTAGGGAGATGATATCAGGGATGTGGAAGGCTATCCAAGCATGGATTTCACTAACTTTGTTTAGAATACTATGGGCATTCCTAGAGTAATGGGAAATATGTTTGTTTGAAGAGGATGAGTTTATTAAGTAGGGAGAGGTAGCGTTATGCATGGTGGGGTGATGGATGGGCCCAGGATTTGGATGTATGTCTCCTGATAGAAGCAGGGCTACATGAAGTTGGTAAAGTTTGAATTTAAATGGGTTGTAAGTCAAGTACTTAGTCTTGGTTTTAGATGCTAGAGTGTGAGGGGGAGGAAGTTTGATTTTAGGCAGAGGGATATTCATGGAAAAGATAGTGGAATAGATCGCAATACAGTACTGCAGAGATGAGAAGCAGTTAATATGGGGATTAGTGGGATCTCTATGGACAGGTGGTAACGGAGTAGTACAAGATGTAAGAATGAGAAGGAGAAGTAATGGAGGCAAAAGGAGAATAGAGAGGGTTGCAATAGCCATGGCCTAAGGTGGGGAAGTAGGATTGGGATGGAGTGAGGAGTGGGTAAGGGACTAGGAAAGTTTGGCACACTGGGGAAGACAATGTTTTAGCTAATGCTCGAAACCCTATAGCGGACAGGTACAGAGCATCCCTGGCAAAGCAGCATGGTCTGTTGACCATCACCTTCCATGCTGACAAATATTGCACCCCCTTAGAATGACACCAGCAACTAAGCCAATTATTAAAGTCAGTCATCTTCTGTTTGTTTACATTGTGAAAACATCTATTTTTAAAGTGTTTTTTCCACAAACATTTTCTTATTTCTGCAAATACATCTTCGTCCCTTCTATTTTTGTTATACTGTAGTTCTTCACACCATCTGTTCCACAATATCCAGATTGTAGCAAATAATATCTTATCCCATTTATCAATTTCCTTTTTCCTTTATTTTTCATATTTATTATACAGTATTATTTCTATATTCACTTTATTTAAACCTTCCCAATTATAAACATTTTAAAACTTTTCCCAAAAAGGCTTATTCATTTTACATTGTTAAAAACAATGTTTTTCAGTTTCCTCAATCTGCAATTATAACACTTCTTGTATTACTTTATATTTCACATTTCCCTTAACATGGAACTTATTTAACAAAATTGTCCACAGAAGTCTCCAACTTCAAAGAAATCTTCAAACCTTTTCTTTTTTTGTTTTATTACATTTCTATCATCATGTGGTAAATCACACTATGGATATACAACAAAATATCTTGCATATGTTTTTTTTCATATGATTCATTCTTTCTCTCACCACAATCATCATTTTTTTTTAATTTCTATAACCTTACCTTTTATTCCTTTCTTTCTATAATCTCTTATCCATCCCTTATTTTCCTTTTTTACTTGTTTCTATGTTGGATGAGATACCTCTCATCTAAGAATTTTCCTATATTTTTCTCTGTGTTTTTCACATTATAAATAATAGAAAAAGGTGCACTGATGTTTAAACAATTTTTTTCAGACCTAGCCCCTTCTTCTCTTTAATTATATATTATTCCAATTTTAACAGAATTCAATCTCAAATCCCATGTAAAATTGAAACTATTTCTAGCAATTCATTTTCCCCTTTTCCTGGAAACAAATAAAACACTGCAACATAAGCAAATTTCCACAAAATGTATGTATTTAAAATCCAGTCCTTTTTATTATATAATAAATTAAAACTTTCCACCATGCAGTTATTTTTTTTATTTCTTACAATTCACCTTCCACTGATTTAGTATGGTTTCAGATTTAATCTCCCTAATTTTAAATTCCTTACCATTATAATAAATTTCATTCATTTTCTTTATTTCATCAAAACCTTTATTTTTTCCTTTATTCAATTTTAAACTAACTTTTTAAATTACTTTTCAGTTCTTAGAACACTTTCATTTATTCTTTCTCTATTTTTTCTACAAAAACCATATCATCTGCATAAGACATACATATTGGTATCGCAGTTTCCTTTTTCATCTTCCAACATACTTCATCTATTTCTGACATAAAAGTTTGAATAACTGCATTCATTATTAGAACAATGTGTGTATATAAATATATATATATATATATATATATATATATATATATATATATATGGGTCTACTTATTTTTATCGAAAACCTACTTCAGTGAGTGGTAGTTCGCCATCTGAGATTTACTGACTCTCACATCTCCGATAACCACATATACGAATGTAATATAATTCACCCGATTGCTTACAAACTACCTGTAAAATGATAATGTACATGTTTTTCGCCCAACAAGCCCATGAAGTGAAAAAAGAACACATTGCTGTGCAGCACACTATACTAGAAACAGTTAGACACACAGAACTGTATACATTAATTAACCTTCTCACATTTTCAGAAGAGTTGCAATTGCTGTGACATATTCCTATGTTGCCGGTAGTGTAAGAATTATAGATGTACAGCCTGTATGTGACTTCTCTTTTAAATGCAGATTACACTACAGTAAGGCCTTGCTGCCACTGTAGTGCAATCTTGAAGTTAGTATATACAATTTACAGGGAGTGTGGGAGGACAAAGCCCTCCACATGGAGGGTGCAGGAAGGCTTGCCCTCCCACAAAAATAGTGGACACTGTTTATTTATGTATTTATTTATTTATTTTATGTTTTAACTGTTTGTTGTTTTGGGGATATGTGATTCGGAAAAGTGAAGTTTCATAATAATGACATTTCAGTAAAGTGGAGTCGGTTATTTGCAGTTCAGTGAACTATAAAATCGTTGAATAAAAGTAGACCCCATATATATATATATATATATATATATATATATATATATATACACACACACACACACACACACACACACACACACACATATATATATATATATATATATATATATATATATATATATAGGTACCTATGAAATGATCGACAACTTAAAACATTGACAGTGACTTCACCGACAAGTCAAATAACCGACATCGCAAATCACGGACGTTTACCAGGTAAGGGATGTAAATTTGCTACTCATGCCTACCATGGTTGCATGACACTACCATGGTAGGCATGAGTAGCGAATTAACATCCCTTACCTGGTAAACGTCCGTGATTTGCGATGTCGGTTATTTGACTTGTCGGTGAAGTCACTGTCGATGTTTTAAGTTGTCGATCATTTCATAGGTACCCATATATATATATATATATATATATATATATATATATATATATATATATATATATATATATATATATATATATAAGGAACACCCATGCTAACTCTCCCTCCTCTTACTCTAATCTCTTTTCCCATACATCCATTTACCATTATTTTCACCCATGATTTTTTTCACAAATGTTATAACTTCCACTACTTTTTACTTATTCCATATGCTTCCAAAATTTCCCACATTGCCTCATGATTTATTTATCAAATGCCTTCTCTAAATCACACATAACTAATCTTACCTCTTTTTTTCTGTCAAGATCATACTAATTATTTCCTTTACCATTATTAGCATTTACTTTCTTCTCTCACTTTTACAACACACCATTTCCTATTATTTCATTTGGCAGTTTTAGCATCCCTTTTTGTATTATTCTCATAACTATTTTATAATCAGTATTCCCTAAAGTTATCGATCTCCAGTTTCTTACATCTTTCTTTTCATCTTTCTTCCATATGAATGTTATCACCACATTACACATTTTTCCTGCACTATACCTTTATCCACCCATTCATTTAATACAAAAAAAAATTGGCTTTGTCCATTTCCATTCACTTGTAAAACTCATAACTAATCCTGGGGCTGAATATCTTCTCCTTTCTTTTATTACCTCCTGCATTTCTTCCATACCAATCTCCTTTTCCAGTTCTATCTTAGTACTTTCAAATATTTTTTAACACATCATTCCTGTTTCTCACTTTCTTCCTTTTCATATATTTTATAGGTTCATAGGTTGGTACCAGGCTATCAGCCCTAGGGCCTATACAAGCCTAGCCATAACAATTCCCTGGCTATTTCTTCCCACATTATTTACTTTCCTGGACCCCTGTCTAGCAGGGCGACTGACGTGATCCCTGGGGTGAATTTCCTTTCTCCCATCCAGTCGTCAAGGTTCCTCTTGAAGAGGTCCAAAGAGGCACTCTGCTTGACATGTATGGGCAATCTATTCCAGAGTCTGGGGAGTCTCTGGGTCAGGAACCTATCCCTCCAGCATGTTTTGTTTATTGTGATGACAAGGTTTAGATCCCTGGAGCGTGTAGCTCTGAGGGATTGGGATTTTTTTAAGTGTAGCATGTCCAACAGCTCTGGGTTTGACATGGCCTTGTATGTTAATCAGAGATCGCCTCTGAGTAGACGATATGCGACAGAGTATAGCTGGAGCTTTTAAGGCGGTCAGCGTAGGGCATCTGCTTTAGGCCTGTGATTCTTTTAGTGAGGTATTTCTGAGGCCTTTCCAGTTGTTGCAGATGTCTTGAGAGGTACATACCAAATGGGGCGTTGTATTCTATAATGGGTCTAATGAGGGATGAGTACAGTGGGACAATGACCTCCTTTTTTCTGGATGAAAAGCCCTTCGTGATGAGGTGTGCCACATAGAAGGATTTCCTGACTGTTGTGGCGATGTGGTTATCGAAGGTGAGACCACTATCCACCTGTGTCTCTAAGTCTCTTATCACACTTTCTGTGTTTAGTGTACTGCCACCTATATGGTAATTCATGGATACATGTTTTTTCCCAAAGGGGATAACAATACATTTCTTGGCATTGAGCTTGAGCCCATGGCTCTGGCACCAAGCATCTGTTTCTGTACGGCCCTTTTGTCGAGTATCCACATCATTTGGGGATTCAATAATGGCTCCCAGTTTGCAGTCATCTGCAAACTTTGTTAGCCAGAGTCCCTTAGTGTTGACCTGTACTTCAGAGAAGTAGATGCCAAACAAGAGCGGCCCCAGGACTGAACCCTGAGGTACTCCACTTGTCACTTGTCTGGAGCTGGATTTGGAGTCGGCTACTTTTACAGGGTGGGTTCTATCAGTAAGCCATTTAGCAACCCATTGGGTGACATAGGGATTAATGCCCAACTTAGTAAGTTTATCTATGATTCCAGAGTGGGGGATGGTGTCAAAGGCCTTGGCAAGGTCTAGATAGGCTGTGTGGACCACCTTACCCTTGTCCATGGCTCTGGAGACTGATTCAAAGAAATCAATCAGGTTCAGGAGACAAGATCAGCCCTTCACAAACCCAAACTGGGTGGGGTCCAGTGTTTGAAGGTTGCCAATGTCTTTGTTTATAAGTTCCATGATAATACGCTCCATGGCCTTGCAGATAAAGCTTGTCAGACTGATGGGATGGTAGTTTCCGGGATCCAAGGTGGATCCCCCCTTGTGGATTGGGATAACTGTAGCTCTGCACCACTCAGTGGGCATGAAACCTGAGGTGAGGCTATGATTAAACATGACACTTAGGTGAGGTGCCAGTTCATATTGTAGTTCATGTAGTACACAGCCCGGGATGTCATCTGGTCCCATGGATGCTGTATTCTTGGCTTTAGAGAATGCGTTTTGTACCTGTGTGGCCATTATTACTGGAATTTGGCAATCTTCCGGTATTGAGATGGGCCATTTAGGGGGTGAGAGGGGGTGAAGTTGGCACTGAATCGATCTGCCGGGATATTGGCAATATCCTTTGGATCAGTATATTTAATGCCATTCTGTTTTAGCTCAGAGCAGATCTGAGCATTGCCATTTAGATTCTTGACATGGTTATAGAATGCTTTGTGGCTGTCTTTGGAATCTTTGGCAATTTTATTTTTGTAACTAGCTTTGGAGGATTTTATGAGGCATCTCAGTTTCTTACTGAGGCTAGTAAGGGAGTTTTTTGCATCCTGGGATTTTCCTCTTTTCTGCAAAAGTTTCTTCCTTTTGTTGTGAAGTTTGTTTATGGCAGGGGACCACCAGATTGGCTTCCTTTTTTTGGATGAGAGCATTTTGGTTCTATTTGGGATGGCACGATTCATGCATGAGTGGATGTGCTCGTACAGTGCCTTAGTGTAGGATTCAGCAGTTGAACTTTCAGTTCCCGTCTGCATGGGTGTCATGAAGTTTGTCACTTCTGACTTGAGTAGCATGAAGTTGGCTTTGGGGAAGTTTTTTATGGTGGTTTCTTTACTGGGGGGTGGGGGTGGGATGTGGATGTTAAGGGTGATTAGCTTATGGTCAGACCTGACTAACGAGGGGGGTGACCACATTATCTACAAATGTTTTCAATACTTCCATTATGTCTTTGTGCTTATATATTACAATATCCCCATCATCAAGTAATGCATTCATTCTTCCTTTTTTATTCTCATTCAATTTCCTAAATAAAGGTTTACATTCTGTTTCGTATGTTTTAAGAGAAACCATTGCCTAAATAACAGATTTTTAATTTTCTGTTTTTGTCATAAAGCTTTCTTTCATCCGCTGATGTCCTGTTTCCTTTTACAATTTCTTCTTGAAGTCTTGCATCATTTCTTTATATTCCTTTTTTTGTTTGTTTTTATTCTGTTTTCTACCATTAAAAAACTGTCTTATAATTTTCGTTACACATTACCCTCCATGGAGGCAAATTTCATAAAATTCCACCATTATCATATGCTCATCTTATAATGTCTTACTCTCTTGCTTCATTTATTTTATCTTACTAACCAAGTTAAGCTTTTTATTCCTTAATCTCTTCAGTTTCATAGCCACAGTAGTGCAGCGGTAGCGTTGTCACCTCACAGCAAGAGGCTCTCCCATTTGATTCTTGGCTGGAGAGCCTTCTGTGTGGAGTCTGCATGTCCTCCCCGTGGTCGAGTGGCATTTGAAAGACATGTGTGAATGGGCGTGCCTTCGTTGAAGGCTGGTCATTGGGCTGGTACCTCAGCACCATAAAAATTGACTGGCAATTATTAGCAGACTGGAGTTCCACTGTGGTGACCCCTAACCAGGAAAAGCCGAAAGAAAAACAACAACAAGAAAAACATCTCTTCAGTTTCATCTATTCTTGCTCACAGATTTCTGTAATCTGAAAACAAATTTCAGCCCTCATCCTATTTCTTCCATCACATTAGAAAATATTATATAACCCAACTTTGTTTTAAGCATTCCAGTAATAAATCCATTCTCTTTTTTCACACATATAGTCCACCACACTTTATAACTTCCTTCAGTACTTCACATCTTGTGTTACTTTCCCTTTCTCCTTCCTCAAATTACAGTTAAAAAAAAGTTGTCTGTCATAATAATAAACACATTAACTAAAACAATTTTTTAAAACCTTAAACATATTTTTCCTGTCTGTAACTTCAAAGGTAAGGCCAATATTTGCGCCAAACTCATATGTTAATGGTACTGCATATACTGAACCTGTGGATACAGCAAACCTGCTGGCTGATAGGTTCAGTGAAAACTTCACTCCCCTGTCCCTGCCACATATACCCCAAAGCATCCCTAACACCTGCCCCCACCTAGTATCTCCAAAGAGCAAGTCTTATCACCCTTTCCAAATACAAAAACACAGCCTCTATGGGACCAGACAACACCCCGGGCTGTGTTCTACATGGGTTAAAGCAATACTTAGCTGCACCACTGGGCACACTTTTTAATCACAGCCTAAGCACTGGCTTCATCCCAGTGGAATGGAAAACAGCTGCTGTCATCACTTTGCACAATGGGGTTGCATCCATCGACCACTGGAACTATAGACTCATTAGGCTGACCAGCCTTATCTGCAAGGCCATGGAATGAATCATCATGAACATTATTAACAAAGATATAGGAAATCTCCAAATGCTTGACCCCACCCAGTTTACCTTTGTCAAGGGGAGATCATGCCTGTTAAAGTTGGTGGACTTCTTGGAGACAGTCATCAAAGCTCTAAACAAGAGCAAATCTATGCATATGGCCTACTTAGGCTTAACCAAGGCCTTTGGCACAACCCCCCACTCAGGTATTAATGATAAACTCACCCAGCTGAGTATAAAAAATGTTCCCTCAGTTTAGAAGAAAATGAGGTAAGAGAAGAGTTGCTTGATTTAATAGAGCTAGATAGACATATTAAGATCAATGAAAGACATAGACTGAAGAACGTCAATAAAACCCCAAAAGTCAGAAATCTGATAAAATAAATGAACACAGTAATTAGGACTGTCCATAGAGATCCATGCAATATGACATAAGTAAACTGGATATTTTACTGTGCAGCTAAATTAATAACAGATAAAATTCTACCACAAGAACACATGGTAGTAAGGGAAAGGAAGGGGAGAAATTAAATACCATCATGGAAGTATAGAATAGAGAAAACAATAAAGCAGTTACAACAAGAAGTGTGACTGTTAAAGGAGTATAGAAGAGGGAACAGGTAAACAAAAATACTCAGAAAGATAGACGTGATAAAAGCAATTCTATAACAGATCAGGATATGTCCTGCAGTGTTGCAAATAATACAGGAAAAATATCAGCACAGGCAGGAAAAACTTAGAAGATACACATATAAATATAAAGGAAAAGTACAAAATAAGTGATTTATTGATGACCCCAAAACGTTTTATAGAGAACTGGGAAACGAGGTAAAAGGAATTGAAAGACCACCCTAAAATGAAGCAATAGATACATTTTGGAGAAGCATTTATGAAGATCCTGTGGAACATAACAAAGATGCTAAATGGATAGAAGAAGTAAAAGAAAGTATAAGAAGTTCAAAGGTGCAGGATATGAAATGGGATGAAGTAACAGCCAGGAGATTGAAACAAAGTTAAGAAAAGCCTCTTACTGGAAAACGCCAGGCCCAGATGCAGTACCTAACTTCTGGTTAAAAGTATTAACATCTTTGCATGAAGATTTAGCCATGATTAAGAACTATTTATATGCACACCTGAAAAGACACCAACCTGGCTAACAACAGGAAAAACAATGCTCCTACTTAAGACTGAACCTGCAAGCTACCCTAAACATTATAGACCAATAACTTGCCTTCCAATTACATATAAACCGTATACTGGAATTGATGCCAACAGAGTTTATAGTCGTTTAGAAAAAAACTCAATCATGGCAATAGAACAAAAGGGCAATAAAAGAAAGTCATATGGAACAAAGGATCATCTGCTGCTAAATAAAGTCATAATGGTGAACTGCGAAAAGGGGATAGATCTAAGTATGTCATGGATAAAAGAGTGCTTAAAAATGTATAAAATGCATTCTACATCGATCAGCTACATTACAATGACTATGAAACAGTGGCAGACCACTTTGCAATTAAATCATGGTAAAGGACAAATTATTACTCCAGGGATAAAAATCCAAAGGGGATATTCCAGGGTGACTCTCTGTCACTTCTGATATTCTGTCTTGCCCTTTAACCTATTAAGCTGGTACTGCGGTGGTGGTGCTGTGGTAGCATTGTCGCCTCATAGCAAGACGTTGTCCCGTTCGATTCTCAGCTAGAGCATCTTCTGTGTGGAGGCATATGTGAATGGGGCATGCCTTCGTTGAAGGTTGTGCATCAGGGCTGGTAACATGGTACGTAAAAATCCACTACCAATCATTAGCGGACCAGAGTTCCGCTGTGGAGACCCCTAACCGGGAAAAGCCGAAAGACACAAACAAACTTAAGAGATTAGGCCATGGCTATAATTAGGCTCTTAGAAAAAAAACAAAGTGTAAAGACTTCATATCTTTTCTTTGTCAATGATTTAAAACTGTTTATCTCATTAGATGAGGAATTGAAAGCCCAACAGCAAGTAGTCAGAATTTTTTCAGATGACATAAGAATGTCATTTGGTCTTGATCGGTGTGCAAAAGCAACTTTTAAAGCAGGAAAACTGCAGCACCAAGAAAACATCAGTTTGGGGAAAGAATGTGACATAAAAGAACTTGAGCAAGAGGGAGTGTATAAATATTTGGGAACTGATGAAGGATCAACAATAAAACATGAACAAATGAGAATAAAACTTAGTAAGAAATATTTTAGAAGACTCAAATTAATCCTGAAAACAGCACTGACATCTAGGAGCAAAATTCAAGCTATAAACCAATTTGCTCTTCCCCGTCCTAACTTACAGTTTTGGAGTGACTGACTGTCCCCAAAACATGTTGGCTAGATTAGACAGGAAAACAAGAAGCGTGTTTCATGCTCACCAAATGATTTAAAAAAAATCAGTGCATACCAAGCTTATATATTCCCTGTTCTGAAGGAGGTATGGGCCTCCTTGAAATTGATTACATGTATAGATCTGCAATCATGGGACTGCACTCATACCTGCTGACCTCACAGGACCCAAATGTAGTGAAAGTATTGAACATGAGGAGAATAAATCTAAGATGACTTCCCTGCTTAATCTAGTAGAGCATATCAATGTCAAGCAGGAATGGAAATCAAACCAGAAGTAGATAAAAATCAGGTGGCAACTGAATGTGCCAAAAACAAAAGAAAGACTATAAGGTAAAGGACCAGATGAGAAGGCAAGAAATGTGAAAAATGCATAAATATAGTTGCATGTATAGAAAATTTCTGGTAGAACATCATGTTGATCAAGATCGAACACAGGAATGGTTAAGGAGAGGAGAATTCAAACCAAACGACGAATGGTTAATGTTGGGAGCACAAGATAGTGGGCTACGCATATGTTGCTTTACAAAGTCCATTGAACATGTGGGAGAAACAGACAAATGTAGGTTTTGTAAAACAGATTTGGAAACAGTCAAACACCTCATTGCTGACTGTATACTGAAAGGCATAATAATGTGGCAAGACATGTTGCACTGAGGATTGTGTAAACATTATGGTACTGAAGTAACTTAAAATCACTGGAAACATGAGCCACACAGCACCACAGAAAATACTGAAGTCTACATCACATGGGATCACCCATTACCAGCAGTACAAAAGACAGATGCAAGAAAACCAGATACATTGGTCTATGAAAAGAAGACAAAAAAAGCATTGATCATTGAATTCGCTACACCCAGTGACTACAGTGTTCTGCATACAGAGGAACAGAAAGTCATAACATATCAGGATTTGCAGGCAGAAATGAGAGCAATGTGATAGAAAGAGACCCAGACAGTTCCAATAATAGAGCAATGGGTCTTATAAAAAAGAATCTGCAATTGTATTTAGATATGTTAACAATACATATAACTCCATACAAATTGCAGAAGGAGACATTGCTGGGCACATTGCAGGTGCTGCTGAGAGAACTTCTGGCTGACATCAAAGATTGAAACAATACTAATTTGTCTTAGGAATGGGGTATATTCCCATTATGGTAATAAGAACCCAAAAGACTTGGAGAAATTAAAACTGGGTATCGACCCATATATTGCCAGGTAGGTTGCAAACTGGCTCACTGATAGAACTCATACTGTCAAAATAGGGGACTCCACCTCCACTCTAACAGGCCCATAACCAGTAGTGTTTTACAGGGATCATTTCTGGGACCCCTACTATTTGGAATCTATTTTTCTGAAGTACAGGCTAAAACTAAAGGACTGTGGCTGACAAAGTTTGCTGATGAATGCAAACTGGGAGCAATCACTGCAAACCCTAGCGATGTCAGCATCCTGCAAGAAGGTCTTACGCAGACTAATAGCTGGCACCAAAGACATGCCCCGGGATTCATGAAGCTTGCGCCAGGCGCAGGTGTAGCGTAGGTGGAATAACGGCAAATATGGCCGTCGAGCGATTCAGGTATGAACCAATACCACGTGCACTACCGGTGTATGCCAGAACTGTGCAGCCCTCGGCATAGGTATGCTAATCACCCCATGCACAGTGTCGCACCATACAAATGAAGGCAGACAGTGATTCATGAAGTGGTGCAGGTGTAGCATAAGCCCACGGAAATGGAAACCAAAAAACATGGTTTACATTTTCCCAAACAGAACATCGGAGCTATGGAAGCGGACCAGACACATGTATTACAAAGTTAACATATGCCAATGGCTAAATACACAGCCAATGGCATAAGAAAAGATGCACAATACCTAAAAAACAACATTTAATGTCATGTCCACAGTAATGCACAGTACAACCGCAGGGCATGTGTGCGCAAACTGGAACATAAAGTAATGATATAAAAATGTCATAAAATCGCAATGTAATACAAATCAGGTTTACACCATAATACACAATGGTAGGCATGGAACACCACAACCAACGTGCAAGGGTTGCTAAGGGCCTGCGACAGTGTTCGGAGCGGTAACTATGAACTAGTAGTCAATGCCATGCAAATGAGGCAGATGATACTGAATCGCAAATGTCCCGCTGGATGAAGGTTGTACCATACGGCGCAGCGCTATAACACTGAGGAGTGGCTCAGAGGAGATACATGACATCAGCAGAGGGGTGTGCCACCATAGCAGTAAGCACATTGGAGCAATGCAAATCTGTCCTGGCCGTTGCTAAGCAAAGCTGCTGGACAGGGGTGGGGAGGAAGGTATAGAATCATTTAGTTGAGAACACACATGGTGCCCAAAAGCGCATGTGTATGGGGATGAAAACGTGCCTGAAACCCAGTAAGCGGATGCACGTGGCACGAACAATAGCACAAACAGGAAGGTCAGGGGAAGAAAAGAAGGAAATGCTGAAGTAGGGTAATTGGCGTACTAATGAGCAATCAACACCAATCAACTCACGGCGGCCAATCGACGGCCGCTAACAAGTCTGCTCCCAGAAACCTGCAAAACAGGATAGGGGAGGCATTGGAATGCAAAGAAATGAGGGGATTCATTGGATTGCAAAGATTGGAGATCTATCATAGCAGAGCAAAGCAAACTGACAGTGGACCGGCAATAGCACACATTACGCAAGATACGCCAGGTCTAGGAAAGTACAAATGAAAGCAGGCTGCTGGATGCATGCCAGAAAATGGTAGGTGGAACGTGCAGAAATGTAAAGGGAAGGTCAAGAGGTAATCCACGGCAGCCAAATGTAATTCAACACCAAAGGCACCACAATAGTAGTTCCGGTAGTAAAACACATAAGATACCCTGTAGCTACGATCGTACATACACACCCTATGACATCATCGGTGTTCACAGCACAATAGTATAAAGTGTGAAAGCACCCTACACACACCTGCAAATTCCCAAACACTGCACCATAGGTGTAAACACACAGGGAACTTTTAAAATGTACATGTTGGGAGCTGCCATAGCTGTGATTCATCAGCATGTGTTAGAGACTGACGGTGTTGTGGAGGATGATGCCGACAACCACCGCAGGCCCTGGAGGAGGAGGAGAAGAGTGTTCAGACCAAGGGTAACCTACCAGGGGCTACATGATCTAGAGATAGTAGAGTGTTACAGGGTGGACAGGGACATCTTACAGCAAATAGTGGAGCTGTGCCGGCCACGCCTGAAAACCAGAAATAACAGAGGGGAACCCATCCCAGTGGACACGAAGGTATGTGTAAGCATGTGAATACTAGCCACAGGTACCTTTCAAAGGCCAGCTGGAGATATAATGGGGATCTCACAGGCATCAGCATCCAGGGTACTACACCAGTTCCTGGATGCCATGTTACCACATGAGAATGAGCATATATACTTCTCCCGAACTCAGGAGGAGTTGTCCAGCAATATGCGTCACTTCCACCGTGTGGCACACTACCTGGAGGTACTGGGTGCGATAGACTGCACACACATACAAATCAAGTCACCACCCGGTGAGCATGGTAGGCGCTACATAAACCACAAGGGATCCCACTCCATCAACTGCCAGGTCGTGTGCAATGCCCAGGGCATTATCATGGATGTGTATGCTGGCAGCCCTGGAAGCTACTATGACTCCCATATCTAGCATGCCTCACAGCTGTATCAGGTATTTTTCAGGGGGGACATCCCACATGGCCACCTTGTGGGGGATGGTGTGTATGCACTGGAGCCGTGGATGATGACTCCCATCAAAACTGCACACACACCCATGCAAGAACGCCATAATGAGGCACATGCACAAATCAGAATCATCATAGAACGTGTGTTCGGGATGCTGAAATCATGGTTCCGGTGCTTGAACACATCTGGTGGAGCCTTGCAGTACTCTCCAGGCACATGTGCCCACATCGTCATAGTATGTGCCATGCTACATAATATGATCCTGCGATAATAGTTGCAGCAGGGACAAAATGGTGAAGGCCCTCATAGCCCACCGCAATTACCAAGGCCATCACAGGCACAGAGGGATTCAGACCATGAACACACTGCACCAGCCCCAGCAGGTAGACGGAGGTGTGCCCAATATGCCTACGCCTTGGCAAAGAGGGAACGTATAGCACATACTCTGACAGTGTAGGCCCCTATGGACTGACACACCTCTCCA
Source organism: Protopterus annectens (assembly GCF_019279795.1). Taxonomy (NCBI): domain Eukaryota; kingdom Metazoa; phylum Chordata; order Ceratodontiformes; family Protopteridae; genus Protopterus; species Protopterus annectens. The sequence goes on along the minus strand of NC_056729.1, from coordinate 1,070,750,230 downwards.
CCTGCACACACAGTAAAATGGATGGCACACAAACACGACCACCTGTAAATTGTAATGTATAGGTGGCCCACTGTGTGAATCCTACATAGGCAGCCCTCAAACATTGTACACACAACAGCTATTGGAACACAGAATGTCAACACCTGAACAGTACATGCGCATATCAGCATATGGTGGTGCTGTGTGTATAGGTTCCCAGGTACATCGGTAGGTACACGGCCGATTGTCAGAGGCCATACACCAAACAGGGCAAACCGTGTCCGCTGTCACCACAACATCGAGTAACCAACTGTCGCTTAGAAGAGCAGAGGCAATCATGAGAGCACATGTGTGTAAGCACTGTTCTGCACACACTCACCACGGAGTCCCTGCTGCGTTAATGAGGGGATCCACTTAATATAATCATGAATGTTGTGTCAAGGCATGGGGTGTACCCATGACAGGTATTTGTCACCCCAGCATGCTCCATCCACGGTCATTTGAAGGTGTAGCACAGTATCCTGTGTGGCTCACTGTAATATACATACCCAGTGCTGGAGCACATCCAGTAAACATCACATGGACATACCATTAACTGGACTCATCAATATGTAAACTAACTGAGTTACCCATGTGAGTGCAGTATGGAGTAACAGCCATAGTATACTCCATGTACAAAACGACATAACACGTGTACAAATCCCAGATGGCCATATGTTAAATGCAGTGACCATCGTGCATGTTCCCAGTCCCATGTCCTGCAAGGGATGTAACGTAATCCCGAAGGCATGAGTAATGCATGTCGGATGCAGGTCATCAGATCATGTTTAGCACACGTTACCGGGAATATGCATTGCCCACTGCTGGTAAGCGATGTTTAAATATGACTATATGGATATGCGCGAAACAGGGATAAGCTTCTCCGAATATCACACAGATCACGGTCAATGATGCCCAGAACAGGTGAAACCAGCATTATTCACCCCTGTACTAATAGCGCCTGCTCTGAAGGGTAAAACAACCACTGCCAGGTGTAGAACACACAATCATGTATAGAATCACTTAACACTATTGCTAGCCATGATGTACCTATGGTAGGGTTGCCACCTCTTCAAATGACTAATGTGGGACATATGTCAGATGTCTGCAGGCTGGCACATACACTCGGCCAGTACGAAAAGCAGAACTGCACTGTTTTGCCTAGATAAAAGCTCATTCTTGTAATGTTTACTTACTCATTCTGTTTCTATAACATATAGGTGGTTCAGATACAGAATAACTGTTTTATGCAACTATTACATAAACTATAGGAAATAAGTATGTTCTAAAATCTCAGGACATTTGCCATGTTTACAAATATTTTGCAGGACACAACTACCCAAAGAGGGACTGTCCCTCGCAGAGTGGGACAGCTGGTAACCCTAACCTACGGCAGGTGTGTAATGTGACAGGTACAGACACAAACGTGCGGAGTCCAGGAAACAGTATACACCAACAAGTACACAATGAAAGGTGTAGCTTGCCTGTCACTTTCCCCGTCAGATATATATATATATATATATATATATATATATATATATATATATATATATATATACACATATATACATATATATAATACAAATAGAAAGGACGATGGAGTGATATATGTTGATATATACAGATTCAGCGATATCTGCAAATATATATAGATAGGTCAACGACATTCATAACACCTTGGAGGTACAAATAATTAGGATACCGCCAACTATAGAATGTGTAACATACCAACATGCGTAACCACGAGGCTGAAAGACCGAAAGAACACAGTACCAGAACAGTACAACCGCGAGTAATAGTATGATGATATGAATGAATAATTAGTTACCGCTGCCTGTGTTGTGGTCCACGTAGGTACTGTGTTCAACTGTGTTGGTGAGTGCCGTAGTCTGTGTATGTGTGTGTGGAGGGTGCCATGTGCATCCCCGTGTGACTGTAATGTGTGTGTGTGTCCGCATCATGTGTCTGTTAGTGCCAACTCGGAGGTAGATCATTACGGTAGGTGTGGGTATAGCTAGCCGTAGGCATACAGTTACCACCTGTCCCACATTAGGAGGGACAGCCCCTCCCTGGGCAGGTGTGTCCTGACATAAAACATTACAAAGGGCAAATGTCCGAGATCGTAGGACATTCATATGTCCCATATATAATGTAATAGTTGCATTAAATAGTTATGCCTGTATGTAAGAAACGTGAATGTTACATGCAATATGATAAGTAGCCAAAGTCCCACAACAATAGGTATGTATTGAGGATAAAAGTATGTGCTATCCTGTGTACTGACCATGGCTATGTGTTGGCCTGTAAACACCGCTGTGTGTCCATAAGTGTCCAACAATGGCCATATGAAAAGGTGGCAACCCATGGCAAAGAGGTTCTGTTACCAACACAACCACAATGACTGCAAATATCTGGGACAGAAATACACGGGATAGCTGTCATGTAGACATATCCCTTTACATATCGCTGAAATTCCAGAGGTATGGAAGTATCAACCTCACCTGCATACTATATAGAAACAATGGCCCAATGTACAGTCCTGTAACATTTTCATGTAGTCCAGTCCCTGGACTACATGAAAAGAGACATAGAGGAGCTCTCTGATTATGTAGCCCAGGCAGGTATGACCCTAACCCTGAGCAGTATCCTTCCTTCACCAAGAATGATGCCACAATATAGAGACAAGATGATCAGCTTTAACAATTGGCTTAATGTCTGGTGTCATTCAAAGGGGATCCAGTGTCTGTCTGCCTGGGATGACATGCTTGACAAGCCACGCTGCTTCGCAAGGGATGGCTTGCACCTGTCACCCCTGGGATTCCGGATATTGGCTAAGGCTCTTGCCACCCCATAGTGCCTTTTTAGGCAAGGCTCAAATTCTAAACCTACCACCCTAGAAAACAAAAATGGGAAGAAACTGAGGGTAATGCTGCTCAATGCCAGAAGTCTAAATCTCAAAATGCACGACTCGAGGCCCTTCTCAGTATGGAGAACATCGATGTCTGTGCTGTAACTGAAACCTGGTTCAAGGCTCCTGAGAGCACCCGGCACTATTAGGTTTTACCTCATATCATGCGTTCCGGCCCCAAAACCCGGACCACACCACAAAAGGAGGGGTGTATCCATATTCATAAAGGATACCCACACCTCCAGGTTGGTGGCAACGCATAAGCTTCGAAACCATCCAGGTGCAACTAACCATAGGCAAAACTGCTCTACAAATTGTAGCATGCTACAGGCCACCCTCTCAAACTCAGGAACCCCACACAGCCTTCCTGAAGACACTGGAGGGTATAAATGTATCTCCAAACACCATCATATTGGGTGACTTCAACTACCCGAATATAGACTGGGAACATTACTCAAGCCCTAACTTTCTAGCCCAACGGTTCCTGGAGTTCATAAATTCAAATGCCATGGAACAGCTAGTCACTGTTCCCACGAGAGGAGAAAATATACTAGATCTCATTGTCACAAACATGGGGACAAAATGCTCCACACCGGAAGTATATCCCTCATTGGTGAGATCTGATCATAAACTAATCTCACTGGAAATCCACATCCCGCCCCCACCCCAAACAAAAAAGACCATAGTGAAGAACTTCTCTAAAGCAAACTTCACACTACTCAAGACTGGTGTGGTATCCTTCAAGGCCCCTGAGCCAGTGGAAACCACAGCCCAAGCTGTGGAAGCCCTTACAAATGCCTTCTATGAACACCTCCAGGACTGCATGGATCAGGCAATCCCAAATAAAACCAAGACTCTTTCCACAAAGGGCAAACGTCCAGTCTGGTGGACCCCAGCCATTAACAAACTTTACAATAAGAGGAGAAAGCTATTACATGATAGAACAAAATCCATAAAGGAAGTCACCCTGATCATTATTAGTAAAAAATACGAGCACTCATAAAATCAACTAAGGCCAATTTTGAGAGAAAAATTGCCATGGATTCAAAGGACAATCATAAGGCCTTTTCAGCTATGTTAGGAACCTGGGTGGAAACTCCCAGATATGCTCAGAATTAGTCCAAAATGATACAAAATCACTGAACCCACAGACATTGCCAACATACTGGCAGACAGGTTCAGTGCAAACTTCACCCCTCTCCCCTAAAGGAGAGATAACTATCCCAGCCGAGTGTAGCCTCCCGGACATCTCAAATGCGCAGGTGAAAGCTGCTCTCTAAAGCTAAAAACACAGCATCAATGGGACGGATGGTGTCCCGGCTGTGTGCTACACGAGCTAAATGAGGAATTAAACCCGCACATAAGGCAGCTGTTTAATCTCAGCCTTACCACAGGATACGTGCCCAAGGAGTGGCGTCGGCAACTGTTGTCCCACTCCACAAAGGCGGCGCCTCTCGGACCCTGGTAATTACCCCCATAAGCTTAACAAGTCTAGTCTGCAAAGCTATGGAGAGGATCATAATGGAGCTCATAAACAAAGATATAGGGACTTGCAGACATTGGACCCGACCCAGTTTGGCTTTGTCAAGGGAAGATCATGCCTTTTGAACTTGGTCGACTTCTTGAAACAGTCACCAAGGCCATTGATGAGGAAAGGCAGTCCATACAGTCTACCTTGACCTTGCAAGGCTTCGACACAATACCCCACTCGGGTATTGTAGAAAAACTTACCAGCTTAAATGTAAACCCATATGTCACAAGATGGGTTGCAAACTGGCTTAAGGACAGAACCCACAGGGTTAGAGTTGCTGGCGCTGTGTCAGACTCCAAGCCGGTCACAAGTGGTGTCCCACAGGGCTCGGTCCTTGGCCCCTATTGTTTGGCATCTACTTCTCAGAAGTACAGGCCAACATAGGAGGACTTTGGCTGACAAAGTTTGCAGACGACTGCAAACTGGGTGCCATAGTGGAAAGTGCATCGACACGGATATCCTTCAGAAGGGACTCACGAAACAGATAGCTGGTGCCAGAGCCATGGCCTGAAGTTAACGCCAAAAATGTATAGTCATACCCTTGGGAAAACAAGGTAACCCCAAGCTACCATATAGGTGGCAATCCACTAAGCACAGAAGAGGTTATCAGGGACCTGGGGACCCAGGTTGACAGTGGCCTTTCTTTTGACACTCACATTGCTAAAGTGGTTAGAAAGACCTTCTACATTGCCCACCTGATCATGAAGGGATTCACATCCAGATCTAGTGAGGTCATTGTTCCCTGTACTCTTCACTTATCAGACCAATGATCGAGTACAATGCCCCATTCGGGATGTATCTCACCCGACATCTGCAGCAATTGGAGAGACCCCAAAGTTCCTCACCAAAGGATAAAGGGACTCCAAAATCTGTCATATGCTGCCAGATTGAAGAAACTCCAGCTCTATTCAGTCGCATACCGTCTGCTCAGAGGTGACATGTGCCTGACATACAAGGCCATGTCCAACCCGAATTAATGGACATGCTCCACCTCAAAAATCCAAATCCACCAAAACCACTAGAGCAAGCGACTTAAACCTTAGCACGGATATAAATAGGACGTGCTGGAGGGATAGATTTATCACTCAGAGACTCCCTGTGCTGTGGAATAAAATCCCGGTCCATGTGAGGCAGAGCACCTCACTGACTCTGTTCAAGAGAAATCTAGACCTGTGGATGGGAGATCGTAGGTTTACCCCGGGAATCATCTCTGTGTCACTGCTGGACAGAGGCACAACAAACTAATGGGCACAGTATTTTTTCATATAAGGGGTGGCGTAAGCCGCAAAAATTTGGGCTAGGCTTATAAATGCCTTAGGGCAGATAGCCTAGTATAAACCTATGAACCTATAAGTCTACTAACTGATAGCTCTTTAATTAGGGACAGAGCCCACACACATATATATGGAATATGTAGAAATGCAAGCCCGACAAACCTGTATATGCTACGTACACCCATCAACATCCCCCACACTAGAAACTATAGCAATACAGACTGTAATGACAGCACAAACATCCAGTCAGTCAATTACAACTGCAGAACCGTCAACATACCTTGTGAGAGATACAATTAAAGGAGCCATGCAAAATTGCAGCCATTGTATAATGGAACAAACGGCGATGTTACAAGTTTTGTTTGCAATAGTCCGTTAACAGACGTTGGGATGACAGATACACCCACATGTTGAACCACATACTCTAGCTGTCACACACAATCCACGGGGGGCATGGATCCAAAGTATACTTGTCTCTATGCATAGAAGTTGCAATTACACATAACAAAACACAATACAGGCCGTCGCCCCAAAGGTAGGGCAAATGGGCAATGCCCAAGTGGAGAATTCAATTATACCCCACTGTTGCTGCGTAATTGGCAAATGGAGTAGCTGCACAGCTGATATGCAAGTAATTAGTCACTCAGGAACACCAATAGGCAGCAGGAAACCACATGTTACAGGTATCGACGTATATAAGGAAGACTTGCCAGACATTCAAACCATATGCTCATACAAAATACCTATTTAAGCAGTGTGAGAGAGATAGAGACGAAAGTCCGTAATGATAACAAGGTATGTAGAACACTCGGTATGTAAGTTTATGTATAGCATGAAATGTATTAATTATTTACTGTATGTATAGCCTGGTTTGCATTAATTAAAAGTGTCCACAATGCATAACGTGGGAAAATGTATTTATGTAGTGATGTCTTGCTGAGCATACTTAAGCTTGTAGAAACTGTGCGTACAGCAGTGGGCCACAAGGTACACATCACAGACACCACGATGCTACATGAGGGCTTTAAACAGAACAATTACATACAACCCGCCGTCAGTGGTAGGGTATGTCCAACAAGTACGTGCCATAGCCAGGGATAGTATATGTTGATATACTGTCACAGTAGGCATATGTATGGGCATATATCGACAATGACATGTCTAAGGTGGTCCCGCTTTGCAAGTATGCTTTGCATTATGGGATACTATGTAAAATATGTGTAATGTATAGTATTGTTGGTAGATATGTCAGATATTCTACACAGCATAACAGGCATATCATGCATACCAAAGGTATTGTCTATTGGCATGTACAATAACAGGATACATATGGCTTGTAGGCACGGGACATTGTAATAGCATGATAGCTAATCTAAATGGAAGGGCTACCAAGTAACCATGCACAAAGGACATGTAATAGCTTCACAGGTTCATAGTGGGGTACTATGCAGTCTGGCAAGTCTATGTGTAAGCACAACTACAGTGTTCACATCAGTGGCACCTCTCTAGGGTAGTGTCCTGTGAACAGCAGAGCCATGTGTTACCTGCACCTCTGCACAGTACAGCCACTGCAGTGATCCCTGGTGTACATGTGTCTCCCAACCACTAAGGGAGGTATCACATGAACAGTGCTACTGAGTGTCCCTGTGTGATGTACATAGGACTCATGCTCCAAAGCATGGTGAGTGTCCGGTTTGGGAATGTAACCCTCAAGCACACCCTACTCATTGTTGCGTGTGTGCACATATCCATGAGCATGTTGCTCACAGTGGCATTTGTGTATGTCGTGTATGTGGAGTATATCCATTAATATTGTTGTGAACATGGGCCCTGTCTGTTCAGCAGAGGTCACCCCTGAGTATGTAGTATGCAAATGTGTACAGACGTGGTGTCCGTAGTTCAGCCGCATAACTTAGCTGTCGGAGCTCAATAAACATCATGACGTGTTAATGTTGTGGTATGTAAAGCTGTAGCTGTTGTGTAAGGTACACCCTAAATGGGGTGGTGTACCCTTGAATGTGTGTAGAAGTCTTGAGTTCAGAGGTACAATGGGTGCCTATGTACGAGCTACACACCCAGTACAGATAAGTGCGGTCATGTAGAAGGATATCCACGCCACAGTGGCAATACGGTAACCACAGGAGTGGGTGTGACATACGTGTGTACTACAAACATGTACAATGTGACATGTATGTAGGGGACTACCACCTATGTGATAGTGGGTGAATGGTGTAATGCAAAGTTGATGTCCATGAACCTTGTGTCATGCAGCTTGAGGCCATGATGTTCATATCAGGTATCTGTCACAGTGACACCCATATGGATTGAGTCAGTATTAGCTGGTGGATCAATCATGGCGCTTTGTATGCAGGGGGTTGTAAAGCTAGGCAGGGAAAGTCCCTCTGTGCTAGCCTGTACCTCAGGGAAGCATATACTGAACATGAGGGGCCCTATGACTGAGGACTGTGGTATGCCAAATGTAACTGAAATGCAGTAGGTACTATGGTATGCTACCCTCATTGTGTGTGTCCTGTCCATGAGCCACGTTGCATAACATCCTGAGACATAGGGTATGATGTGCAGGTGGATGTGTATGTTGTCAATACCAGATTGGAGAACAGTGCTGAAAGGCAATGAGAGGACAATGTAGGATGTGTGGACTCCCGTACCATCATCAACTACCCTGGTAACTGTATGAAAGGAGTCCACCAGGTGTAGGGGCCATGCTCTGGCCCTAACAAGTCCAACCTGGGTGGCATCAAAGGACCGGAGCCCAACAATGTCTCTGTGAATGACGTCCTTGATGATGTGCCCCATAGCCATTCAGAACAGTCCAGTCAGGTGTGTAGGACTATAGTCCCACTCGTGCATTGTGGTGCCACATGTGTGGAGTGTGATAAATGTTGCTGTGTGCCATTCAGGGGCCACAATGTCTGATACAAGGCTATTACTGAATATGGTGGCCTAGTGGGGAGACATGTCGTTCAGAGATTTGTGGACATCACAGCCTGGGACTTTGGAAGGTGACATGAGGCCAGTGTCCCAGGACATATAGAGTGCAGGTTAGTACTGTGTAGGTGTGACCGCAGGGACACCACAATGTTCCTGCATGGATTGTGGCCCTGTAGTGAGTAAGAGGGTGTAATGTTAGCACTAAATCCATCCGCCAGCATGTTGCCAACATCACCTGGGTCTGTAATGTTCCTGAGTGACTGTTGTATGTGATTGCAGATGTGGGTATTGCCATTGACTACTGACATACCACCATAATGCCTTGTGGTACACCCCGGAATATGTCACAGTAATGTTCACGTAGCTAGTCTTGGAGTATGTGATGAGGGATCCCGTGGCCCTACCGAGGCTGACCAGTGAGCTACCCGACCCATGGGATTGTACACCACTGTGCAACAGCCTCCACCTGTTGTACATTATGTCCATGGAACTTGACCACCAGAGTGGCATCTGTTACCTGGTGTGTACCATCATGGCTCTGTGTGGAATAGCATGATCCATGCAGTCATGTACATGCTAATGAAGTACACTGGGGTATGTTGCAGCATTTGTATGTGCATTGTCCATCTGCACGGGTGTCATGACATTAACAACCACTGCCATAAGACGTCTGTAGTAGGTGTTGTAGTACTCATGTACTGTGTATGCCATGAAGGGTGTGGTGCCGGGATGTGGCTAACAAGGTTGATTAGCATATGTTCGGAATCTACCAATGAGGGGATGACTCCAGGTGTGGAACACCAGTCACATGTTGGTAGCGTTCATGTCAAGGTTAATGTTGGTCTTGGAGGTGGAGTGTATGGGTTTATCCAGCCGAGTGGAGGTTATGACTCATGGATGTGTCGGTACATGAGTGGCTATCCCAGTTAAGTGTGGGTTAGTGTCAGTCACACATCAGTAGTAGCTGTCTGATCCCTACTGTCCAGTACACCAACAAATGAGGTCTGGTAACCGTGGGGTATTAGTTGAATCTGTAGCTTGTTACAATGTGTATAGCGGTTCTGGACACAGTTAGTTGCACGTGGAGCACCTCTGATGCATTGTGCTAAGTAACTAGCCAGGATGTGTGTACAACATAGTGGGATATGGGAACACCTCAGCTGTGGGTGTGCCGGTCCAGGTATGTGCCTGAAAGGTATGGTCTGTCTATAACCTGTCATTGCAGGTGTGCTCTGCAGAGCCTAGAGGCAGGTCCCAGTCACTGCAGAGATATTGGAGTGGTGCATTATAAGGTGTGCCTTGCCTGTGTGCGTCACAGAGGAAGATGCAAGCATTGTGTCACATGACCCCCAATGTCTTGCTTGCCAGTTCCCGTTCTGCCGGTGACTGTTATTGGAAACTGTGCAAGACAGGCAGTATAGAAGCAGCAAGAGCCTTACATGTGATCTGTACTCCCAGGGCTGACAGGTGCAGGTCATCTGTGCCAAAGCATTGTGTTTGACCAGGTCAGTCAAAGCGGACAGATACCAGATGCCTGTGGAATGACAGCAGAAGCATAGGCAACTGTTGAAGTGACACAGTCAGTCGTTGTACAGTGGTATCAGGTCTGGATGAATGCATAATGCTCCCCAGGGCTTGGCCCACACCTTCAGGGCTACAAGACTGATGAGCTATTGCATGTCCCTGCACACGTAGTCTGTGAAGTGGCATCTCAGTGCAGTCACACTAACATGGAGAATGACAGTCACATCATACCTGGTGAGGTGTGGCATGGGTGCATAGGTTATGTTGCAGAACCAGTTACCCGACAGCAAGATGTAAGCGACTATCGCCTTGTGTAGCCTGCTGTGTGGAACTGCAGTGTGACCGACTACAGAGTCACCTATGACTGGTGTGTTGTGTATGTTATAACACCCTATTGGCTGTAGGTGATGGGCACACATGAGTCTGTGGGCTATAAGTTGGTGATGTTGTGTTCCGTGATGGGGGCTGCCTCTGGTGCCTACACAGAGTATGGAGAGGTACTGCACAAGTTGTCCTCATATGTGTGGCCTGTGTTGGAGATTATGTGAGACTATGTGATGAGTGGGGTGTGTTGCGAATGTTACACATCCCCACATGACTGGTAGGTGCAGTCAGGGTTGGTGACAGCATTACCCCCAGCAGAGCTGCATAAGTGCATCCCTCACAGGCTGTAGTGTCGTATGTTGGGAGGTGAGAATTGAATGTGTACATGAGACAATCGCTGTATTGCCACATGTACAACATATCCATTTTATAGACAGGCAATAGCACTGGTACGTGACAGTTGGACATGCCTGCATATACAACCATGTCTCACAGGATATGTGAGTTATGTGTGTACAACAGCTGTTGTACCATAAGCAAGCTGGGAATTTTAGGACAGCCAGTGTACCTGTGGGAAATGGTGTGGAATGGGTGCTATATTAATCAGTAGCTCATGACATGCTCACAAGTTCTGAACAAGTGCCTAGCATGACCATACAATACAGATAGGGTGTTGGATAATATCAACCCACAAGTGGTGACGACAGTCATAATGGGTGGCACAGCACTATAACCCTGCTGAGTATGGTGTGCATGTCCATGAACCATTATCACTGTAGATGTTAGCAGTAGAGATGTACAAGACAGTATGGATGTTTGATTACAAATACCTTTGTATGTCACAGGAGTGTTCTACCAGTGGCCTGTTGACAGACTCACAACTACAAAAGGTGCCAGAGTGACATGTGCATATCACACCAGTGTAGGCTACAGTAGAACAGGGTTAATGTGTTGTACTCCACCCTCATTGTAGCCCATACCACACAGACAAATGTTAGGCATCTGTGTATGTAAAGATGTGAATGGCCATGACCTATGAGGAATAGCTGTGTCAGTGTTGTGAACAACATACAGAATGGGCTGTGTGGGTGAGGTGTGTGACATATGTGCACATTCTGATGGATGATATCAGCATTGTCACCGCTAGGTGAACATCCCTGTACCCATTAACTACCACCTAGGCTGTGGTCAACATTATGGACACTGTGTAAGGGATGGTGCTGTGCAGTACACCTCCCTGACTTGGAGACGTCTCCAGGCCCCTTAGGTAGTCATATGAGGTACCTATGTCATGACAGGGTGCCATCCATCATTGGACACGCATATACAGCACTGGGGTAACCAATATTGGATCACATATCACCTTTAAGGGGTAATGGCCATGTGTGGATGGGCGATACCAGCCTTAACAATCCTCACCTCCACTATGCAGCATGCTGTCTACCTTGCATAAAGACATCTGCTACACCATGATGATCGACATGCTACATGTCCATATCCTGATCTGTAAGACATACGTCATGGACATCCACCGTCCTATTACTAGGATCACCACATGCTGGACAGATCCCTGTGCCATACATGTGACATACTCCCGCCAAACCATGCAACCCTGTCCATCAAAGCTGCACATGTCATCCCAGTCATGCATGGTATGATGGCCGCATGGTAGATGTAGTATCAACTGTCTGGATCAGTAATGTGGCACTAATGCACCTCGCGGTGGCATAATGGCTGTCTGTTACAGCTAGGAAACCTTGCCCATACATGCTATGGTTGATAACCATCCCTGCGAATGACGTCCAACTAGCCATTGTCCCATGTCTATCACATGTGCAACACAGGCGATCCGTGGCAGGATGTTGAACAGCTGTACAGTGCTGTGTAGATGTATATGGCAAAACACATGCATGTACAGGTTTCCATGCGTATGTGTGTATTGTCACTGCTCAAGTCCATTAAGGCTGTGTCTGTGTTGATATGTGACATATACACAGCATCAAGGTCAACAGCATTACCGTGGACACATCCAAGCATGTGCAGATAGGTAAGAACACCAGTGTAGGCAAATAGACATGCCCACATCAAGACAGCATTCACATGGAGTATGAACACTGCAATGAGGTGACACACATATATGGTGATGATATCCAATGCATAACGGGTGTTACATGTGTGTGACACAAACACGTCAGTCGTGTCAGTGTCATGATGATTTGCAAAGATAACTGTGCAGATGTACTAGATGTCATAGAAATGTATGTTTAGCAGTATCTCTGTACATCTCTGAAACTGTGACCTGTCACCATCATTATGTCTTACAGATAATGCCTCGTACATGCCTTCCAGCGTACAGCCCCAGGAGGATGATGTCCTTATCCCGTACCTCCATGAGAACTACGAGGTGTTGTTCAACCATGTGCCACAGCATGCCCAGCAGCGGGATGACCTGTGGCAGGATCTTTGCAGGAGGGTGAACGATGCGGGTGGCCATAACCGCACCTACCAGCAGGTGTGCAGACACTGCATGGACTTGATACGACATGCAAAACAGCGTGTCACTGCAATTGCCGGGGAACAAGGTGGAACAGGTGGTGGGCCACCAACCCAGCCTCCACTCACACACACCGAGGAGCTACTGGCCAGTCTGGGGACACCCTCAGAACAGCATCCACAAACACTAGCTGCCATCGTGGAGGTGGGTGTCTCCTAACCAATGAGCCTGGAGTTGCCTTGTAAGTCAGTACTGCACATATGGCTATTATATCCCATTTAGTTGCATGTGTCACTGTACATTATGTAAAGTAACAACATATGCAAGGTATGTGGACACACATGCTGCATACTACAGTATGCTACCCTGTGTATGCACACATGTGCATACTATATGCTATTATACAGGCGAATGTGTTAACATGCACAGTGCTCCCTGTGGCTGTCATACAGTCATGGATAATGTTCATACTGCTGTGTCACCCCTAGAGAGGTACCTCTGGTGTGCCGCACAGACATGAGTTTGTTGCAGGTGAGACTGTCATCAGTATCAGGCATGTTAAAGCATAGATCTATTTGCCATGTGGCCAGTTAACACTTGCACACTTGATGTTCGTTCCAGTCACAATATACAGCTCGCAGCACCCATCATTCCCACAGGCCACCCATGTGCAATATATACAAATGAAATGATACACCAACTTGAAACCACAGTATTTGTCATTGCTACATGTGTGGTCAGCTGTGCATACAACGGTGGAGGTGTTCTACAATGGAGGCATATGTAGTATGCATTGGAACAACATGTGTGGTACGCAAACAGTACCACACAGTGAGCTGTGATATGGGCAGCCCACAGGTGTCACCATTGTGTTATATGCCCCTGCATTGGGTGCACACATTGTGATGTACCATCTGACATGTCCCAGACACGTAGTGTTCTGGCTGAAATATTGTCACACTATCCCATGACCCATACCCCACATACCAAACCTACAACCCGTTGTCTGCATAGCACTGTGGATGGTGACATATCTGACATCTATGGGTGTATGTCATATGGGACAACACAGACATGTGAGATAGATGGCCATCACACACATTTAGCCAACACATGTGCACACATGGCCATGGGGGATGGCCAGAGACATGTAGCCACACAGTAGATGTGATGTGTATACACCCTGTTGCACATTGTTCACACATGGTCCAATTATAGCCTTAGTTGACTGATTATACAGTTGATGTGGTACACTGGACATCCTAAAAGCCTGTGCACAGCTAGTGGAGGTGTCACTGAAGTCTACCATATAAGATCAGTTGAACATCACGACTGTGTCATAGCATGACAGTAGTCACCTGTACAGCTTCCACAGACATTGACACCATATCAGGCCACAGATACTGTACATTTCCCTTGCTGCTGTAGGACATCACCATTAGCTGTGCACCTCGTGTGTGTGGTACATCAATGTCATGTGGGAAATGGTGAATTGACATGTCCGCTATGTGTGGACATGGTTGCCAGGCAGCTAAGACCGTGTAGTTGTTGTGCAGGGGGTGTCATCTGTAGGTCTTCCAGTGACCTGTCACTTGACACAGCATGGTTTGGTGTGTATACACCTCAGCATCGTGGGTCACAATCCACAGTTATGTCATGGGTATGCATGCAGTTATGGCTATGCAATGTGTACATATGCATTGTACAGCAATATAGATGCCTCATGATGCCATGCAATGGCACAGTGTCTGTACTTCACACTTTATAGCAATGTAGACGGCTCACACTACCCTTCCATACTCATGCACATTTGCTAAACATGCATTCTATCTGTAGGGAATACAGACAACACCGCAATGTGATGCCCATTATGATGCTGTACATGTGTCAGGACACCATTGTGTCAGACATGTATGCATGCATGTTAATACACACGTCAGCAGATTACATGTCAAGGTCATGTCAGCCATGTGTACTGTTATCCTGTTCTGGTCCACATGGTGTATCATGGGGATGCATGCATACTACCATGATTGTGTGAACTGCATGGCTACTGATATGACACCTGCTTGCTGTAGTGTGCACCCCAGGGAGGTATGCTAACTAACACTATTAATGTCTGAGCTGCATGCCCTCTGCTGTACCACAGGCATGTTGCATGCCATCTGTCAAATCACATGCATGGTGTGTCTGTGTGTGTCTGCGTGTGTGTGTGTGTGTGTCTGTGTCTGTGTGTGTGTGTGTGTGTGTGTGTGTGTGTGTGTGTGTGTGTGTGTGTGTGTGTGTGTGTGCGTGTGTGTCTATTGTAGTTTAGAGTCTTTCGTTGCATTCACAGGTGATGTAGGTGCATTACCCTCCTGTGGTCCATCTGATGTTAGTGTCTCCACAGATACTAGCAGTGATGAACATATGCATGAGGTACAGGCAGGGTTGTCAGGGGCTGAATCTGTGCCAATGGTTGCCATCCCAGCTATGTCCCCCTCTTCCCCGCACACAGTTCTGCTGCCAACACATACCGCATCACCAGTGGCCATAGAGGAAGGACAGTCAGCGTCTGTTAACGTGGAACAGGAACGTGTGGTGGCTACAGGAGGTGTGTCTACACAACATGGTGTCAGTGTAATGACTGCAGATGTGCCACACAGGCATGTGGCCAGGGCTGCTCATAGGAGGACCTCTGGCAGACATGCACCTGCAGGACAGAGCGCAGCAGCTGGTATCACCAGACGCATGTTCCAGACTGTAATGGCGGCACAGGCACGTACTGAATGGCAGAACCGAGAAGGGCAGAGATTGCAGAGGGCTGCTTTCCATACCCTAAATGACAACATCCAGGCATTGGCAAATGCTCAACAGCAGATTGCTGATGTTCTGGACAGGCGATTGGGTGACATGGTCAGACTCCTTGACCATGGCATGGCAATCCGCAAGCGTGAGCTGTCTGTGCTGGAACATCTGGTAGGAGTGAGGCGTAGGCCATGTGGACGTAGGCCAGCTACACCACCTAGTGCAGGTCAACGTGAGTGTGCCACCTCACATGCCCACTCCCATAGTGCCGGTAGCAGTAGCAGTGCAGCTGGTGCTGCGCTGTCCACACCAGGACACAGCAGGCCACGTGGATGTGGCCCTGGACGTTCCCAGCAGGGACACGGTTCCAGTGGACATGTGTTGTTGGACAGTAGCCAATCTGTACGTCCGCCTGGTAGTGCCCGTGCAACCCCTGGCAGGCACAGGTCACATGGCCGTGGCCGGACACAGTGAGCTGTACAACCTGGTCTGTACAATCTGGAGCTGTCAATAATACCCCGTGTAGGCCTCATAAAAGGCAGAACTGTGTGCACACATACACGCACACAGCAAAGACATCTGTAGGGCACCACAACACCCACATGCATACTGAACAGACATGTCCAATCATATCACTGGCCCTTACCCACACACATGATGTCATCCATTGGTGCAGCCTATGCCTCTGGCAAACATTATCACCCTGTGCATATGATGAAGCCTGTGCCGCATCCCTGTCATCCACACCATCGGTGCAGGGACATGCTCAAATGGTCTGATGCACAGGGTGAACAGAATAGTGAGAAGTGTATTTTACATTAGTTGTGTAAGAATAGTGAGAGAAGTGTATATTACATTAGCTGCATGAGAATAGTGAGAGACGTGTATATTACATTAGTTGTCTACTGTTGACACGCACCAGACATACCATGTAGTACAGGTTTAGCATGCATTGTTATATGTTCACAGTATGTGTCACGTTAACAACAGTAACAGCATGTTGGTAATGATAATAACCAAACCAAAAACCAGACAAATTGAAAAATAAATAAATGGACCAACAACAGGAACTGGAGGACGAAAACCACCACAACGAATTTTGACCTAGGTTTTGTCTTTATTCAGACTTCTTCAGAATAAATGTTAAAAACTGTACGCACACCAGAATTTTATACAGCTTAAAATGACATAATTAATTAATTAATTAATTAATTAATTAGTTGGTTAAAAACTTTCATCCTACTTAAAGCAACCTGAGAACACACACACACACACACACAAACAACTTGATATCGTGATAGCATACTACATTAATAGTAAAATAAATGAATAATTCAAAAATCCAGTTCAAAAAATAGAGTTAAAAAAATACACAAGGAGACATAATAAAATAATAACATTAAACCACACACAAAATAGTATGTAAAAATAAACTAAGCACAATCATTATACATAACAAGTAAACTTGTCGGCTGATCACCCAAGAACATGCTTCAATTTCAAGATTGGGGCTATACTAATGTGATCATTAATGCCAGGGAAAGCTGTCGCATTCAACCTAAGTTGCCACCTCACCTCACCTCACTAATGTCTAAATGCAGGTCTAGAACATAACCCTGTACATCCTTAACAATGTTTTGCAATATACAAAATTTAAAATGATGTCCACCATGCATTTCAATGTGCCTATATAAGGCATTGGTGGTTTTCTTTAGCCTTATATCTGACAGATGCTCATTAATCCTGTCTCTAAAGACTCTACTAGTTTTTCCGACGTAAAATGCCAGACACTGGGCACACTGTGCCATGTACACCACATTTTTTGTATAACAATCGAAATGCCCATATAATCTAACAAGTACACCTGCCACATATAACTTTACACCTGTAAGTAGAATATAATGACACACACTACATCTACCACATTTGAAGTTCCCAATGGGCCTACCAGTTGCATTAGAAAAATTGTCACCCTTCTCTAATAATTGTTTCAATGACCTTGCCTTCCTAAAAACACATTTAGGATGACTACCAAGCTTATCCCATACCAAACAGTCCAACCTGAGAAACTTCCAATTGTTGTATATAATGTCCCTAATATTGGGGGCGTCATAAGAATAGGTAGTAATAAAATAAAGGTTATGTTCTAGAACATGACTACTAACATTAGTCAGAGGCGAACTATGGCCACCATTGTCAACATTAACAATTTGATTGCTTACCTCTTGGCCCACTGTTGTAGGATCTATACTTATTCTCCCTTTAATTAGTGGCCAGTACACCCCTTCATCCCTCTTCCGTTTGACTTCCTCAACTACAGCTTGACGCATTCCTTCGGGATATCCTCTCCTAAGGAACATGCTCATTATAAACTCCACTTCCTTCAAAACATCTAACTCGTCACTAACCATCCTGGCAGCCCTGACCATCTGACCTTTGATAATTGCTTTTTTCTGATGGCCAGGGTGCCAACTGGAATAACAAAGATAAGAATTTGAGAAAGTGGCTTTTCTGTGAATATTAGTTGAAAAAGAATAACTTGTAGGATCTATTTTTAAATTTACATCTAAATAAGAAATCTCCTGTTTGCTAAAAGTATAAGTAAACTTCAAAAAATGCACTGTATAATTAATATATTCCATAAAGGCATTCAAATCATCTTCACTACCTTCCCATACTATAAACAAATCATCTAAAAAATGGGTGTAGTGTCGAATTTTAGATCTAAACCTACTGAATAAAATGTATTCCTGTTCCCAGTAGGACATGACATAATTCGCATAAATGGGGACACAAGCTGCCCCCATAGCTACACTTGTGATTTGCTTAAAATAATACCCCTCAAAAAATGTAATTATTGGACAAAACAATTTCCATCAAGGTGGTAAATACATTAATACGGTCCTGATTGTACAACCCAGTTTTGAAAAGCTGTTGTTCCAACCAATCCAACCCTATGTCGTTAGGTATTACAGAAAAAAGATTCACAACATCAATAGTAAGCAAAATAGTGTTTTCATTAATTTCCACAGTTCTTAACTTCTCCAAAAATTGCCAAGAATCCTTTGTAATATAATCAAATAATTTGATGCCTTTTTGCAAATGATAGTCCAAAAATTTGCTGATAAAACAAGTTTTGCTACGTTTATCATCAACTATAGGCCTGAACTTGACATTAACCAATCCTTTATGTATCTTGGGAATCCCAAAGATACCACTCACCACAGGAAATTCATTAGCCATAAAAAAATACTCTGATTCAGTGATTTATCCTTGCATCAATAAATCCTCAACTAACATATCCACCCTAGCATTTGCAATGTTAAGTTGATTTAAACTACTTTCCTCATAGGTTCATAGGTTCATAGGTTCGTACTAGGCTATCTGCCCTAGGGCATTTATAAGCCTAGCCAGAGTGTGTGTGTCTTTCACCACCCCTTAGGATGAGAATACTACGCCCATTTAGGGTTTAGTTTACTGTACCTCTGTCTAGTAGTGACACAGAGATGACCCCCGGGGTAAACCTACGATCTCCCAATCACTCGTCAAGATTTCTCTTGAAGAGAGTCAGTGAGGGGCTCTGCCTAACATGGACTGGGATTCTGTTCCAGAGTGTAGGGAGCCTCTGGGTTATGAATCTGTCCCTCCAGCACGTCCTATTTATTTCTGTGTTGAGGTTCAAATCTCTTGCTCTTGTGGCTCTGATGGATTTGGATTTTCTGAGGTGGAGCATGTCCATTAATTCCGGATTGGACATGGCCTTGTACGTCAGGCATAGATCACCTCTGAGTAGGCGGTATGCGACTGAATAGAGCTGGAATTTCTTCAGCCGGGCAGCATATGACATATGTTTGAGACCTTTTATCTTCTTGGTGAGGAACTTTTGGGGTCTTTACAACTGCTGCAGGTGTCGGGTAAGATACATCCCAAATGGGGCATTGTACTCAATCATGGGCCTGATAAGAGAAGAGTACAGGTGCACAATGACCTCTCTTGATCTAGATGTGAATCCCTTCATGATAAGGTGGGCAATATAGAAGGTTTTCCTAACCACTTTGGCAATGTGAGTGTCAAATGAGAGGTTACTGTCAACTTGGGTCCCTAGGTCCCTGATTACCTCTTCCGTACTTAATGGATTACCATCTATGTGGTAATTTGTGGGTACCTTGTTTTTCCCAAAGGGTATGACTATACATTTTTTGGCATTCAGCTTAAGGCCATGGCTCTGGCACCAATTATCCATTTCTATGAGGCCTCTCTGTGCTTGTGTCCGCTGGAGTATCAATTATGGCGCCCAGTTTGCAGTCATCTGCGAACTTTGTCAGCCACAATCCTCCTATGTTTGCCTGCACCTCGGAGAAATAAATGCCGAACAAGAGGAGTCCCAGGACTGAGCCCTGTGGGACACCGCTTGTGACCGGCTTAGAGTCTGACATGGCTCCAGCAACTCTGACCCTGCGGGTTCTGTCCTTGAGCCAGTTTGCAACCCATCTTGTGACATATGGGTTTACATTTAAGCTGGTGAGTTTGTCTATAATGCCCGAGTGGGGTATTGTGTTGAAGGCTTTTGCAAGGTCAAGGTAGGCTGTGTGAACTGCCTTACCCTCATCAATGGCCTTAGTGACTGTTTCAAAAAAGTCAACCAAGTTCAAAAGGCAGGATCTGCCCTTGACAAAGCCAAATTGGGTATGATCCAATGTCTGTAGGTCCCCAATGTCTTTGTTTATGAGTTCCATAATGATCCTTTCCATAGCTTTGCAGACCAGGCTCGTCAAACTTATGGGGCGGTGATTTCCAGGGTCCGTAGAGGCACCGCCTTTGTGGAGTGGGACCACTGTTGCTGTACGCCACTCTTTGGGTACGTATCCTGTAGTAAGGCTAAGATTAAACAGCAGCCTTATATGCGGGTTTAGTTCCTCTTGAAGATCATGTAGCACACAGCCCGGGACACCGTCCGGTCCCATTGATGCTGTGTTTTTAGCTTTGGAGAGGGCGGCTCTCACCTGGGCATCTGAGATGTTAGGGAGGCTATACTCTGCTGGGATAGATATTTCTCCTTTTGGGGGGAGGGGGAGGAGAAATTTGCACTGAACCTGTCTGCCAGAATGTTGGCAATGTCTGTGGGTTCAGTGTATTTTGTGTCATTTTGGACTAACTCTGAACATATCTGGGAGTTTCCACCCAGGTTTCTAACATAGCTAAAGAAGGCCTTGTGATTGTCTTTTGTGTCTTTTGCGATTTTTCTCTCAAAGTTGGCCTTGGATGATTTTATGAGTGATCGTAGTTTTTTGCTAGTACTGATCAGAGATGCCTTCCCTTTTGGGGATTTTGCTCTGTCATGTAGAAGCTTCCTCCTCCTGTTGTAAAGTTTGTTAATGGCTGGGGTCCACCAGACAGGGCGCCTGCCTTTGGGGGAATGGGTCTTGGTTTTATTTGGGATTGCATGATCCATGCATTTTTGAAGGTGCCCGTAGAAGGCATTTATAACAGATTCAGCGGTGTGGGTTGTGGTTTCCTCTGGCCCAGGGGCCTTGAAGGATACCACTTCAGTCTTAAGAAGTGTGAAGTTGGCTTTTGAGAAGTCCTCCGCTGTGGTCTTTGTGCAGGGGTGGGGGCGGAGGTGGATTTCCAGTGAGATTAATTTATGGTCTGATCTCACCAATGAGGGGTATACTTCCGGTGTGGAGCATTTTGTCCCCATGTTTGTGATGATCAGGTCTAGTATATTATCTCCTCTTGTGGGAGTGGTGACTAGTTGTTCCATCGCATTTGAGTTTATGAATTCTAGGAACCTTTGGGCTAGGGTGTTGGGGCTTGAGTAATGTTCCCAGTCTATGTTTGGGTAGTTGAAGTCTCCCAATATGATGGTATTTGGAGAGATATTCATACTCTCCAGTGTCTTCAGGAAGGCTGAGTGGGGTTCCTGAGTTTGAGAGGGTGGTCTGTAGCATGCTACAAACTGTAGGGCAGTTTTGCCTATGGTTAGTTGCACCTGGATGGTCTCCGATGCTTCGTGCGTTGCCACTAACCTGGAGGTGTGGATTTCTTTGATGAATATGGATACTCCCCCTCCTTTTGTGGTTCGGTCCAGGTTTTGGGGCTGGAAAGCATGATATGAGGTAAAACCTGGTAGTGCTGGGGTGCTCTCAGGAGCCTTGAACCAGGTTTCAGTCACTGCACAGACATCGATGTTCTCCATACTGAGGAGGGCTTTGAGAGCGTGCATCTTGAGGCATTGAGCAGCATTTCCCCTTAGTTTTTTTCCACTTGTGTTTTCTAGGGAGGTAGGTTTGCCTTTTGAGCCTTGCCTAAAAAAGACACTATGGGGGTGGCAAGAGCCTTGGCCAATATCCGGAAGCCCAGGTGTGACAGGTGCAAGCCATCCCTTGCGAAGCAGCGTGGCTTGTCAAGCATGTCATCCCAAGCAGACAGACATTGGATCCCCTTAGAATGACACCAGTAATTAAGCCAATTGTTAAAACTGATAATTTTTTCTTTGTACTGTGGCATCATTGTTCATGAGGGTAAGATGCTGCTCAGCGTCAGGGTCATACTGGCCTGGGCTACATAATCAGAGAGCTCCTCTATGTCTCTTTTCATGTAGTCCAGGGAGGTACGTCTCAGGTCGTTCACACTGGCATGGACAATGACTGAGTCATATTTGTACTTGCTTTGGAGTGACATGAGTGCTTGTGTTATGTGGCGGATTCTAGCACCCGACAGGCAGCTTACTGTAACCTTTTCCTTGTTCAGTCTGGTGAGCAGGACTTCAGTGTGTCTGACTATGGAGTCACCTATTACAAGTGTGTCTGGCATGTTGTTTGGCCTTGAGGGCTGTGACTATTTAGCACACTGACTTTGTGAACTATGTGTTGCATGTGCTATGTTTTGAGGTAGTGGTTGCTTGGGTGTCTGCTTTGGAGGCCTCTGTTGTTTTGGTAGATTTTTAATCAGAGCCTCCGAGTATGTTTTTGTGTGTTTATGTGTTTGGTTTGCAGTTGTGATAGGTCTATGTGAGACTGGGTTTGTGGTGTGCATGGTTACCTTCTCCTCCTGACTGGTTTTGCCAGTACTGAGTTGAGAGAGCTCAGCCTCCAGTTTGGCTATATAGTTGCATCCCCACTTAACATTATTAACATGTGATTGATATAATCATTTCTAGCCATAACCACTAAACCACTGCCCTTGTCGGGCTTCATGAATCTAATGGATGTGTCCCTAACCAATTCATCTAACAAGCTCCATTCATCCTTAGTTAGATTTTTTTAGACTATTAAATGCATGAAATCCATTGGCGGACTTACTTCTGTTAATATAATCTCTTATGTCCAGCTCACAAATTTTCTCAAATAATCCAACTATACTGTTTGAAGGTGGTATGAACTTACTGGGTTTTTTTAACACCTCCCTTCGCCCTTGAGCTTCATCTTGAAACATCAACTTTAAATTCATCTTCCTTGTCAATAATTTTAAATCGATGAGAATATCACTTAAGTTACCCCTGACTAGGGGAACAAAAGTAAACCCCTTTGACAATAATTCCACATGTCTTGTGTTAATAACCTTACTAGAAAAATTATATACTTTATAGTCACCATATCTATTACACACAACCAAAGGATTACTCAGGTGTTCACCATTACATGTCCCTATTTGGTTGTCCACGATGGAAATCAACTGTTCAATACTAACGCTAATGTCCCCATCGCTGATATCGATGGAATCATCGTAAAATTGACCAGAAATTACGTGTTCATTGTTAACTTCTGCTGAACTATCAGGCACAGAGTAAATACTGATACCCGCACTTAATCCAGCCAGTCCACAATCAGTCAAAGACTCCACAGAACCCATACTTTCACCCAATATTACAACTTCATGTAAGTTTCCATTAACCTCATTATTAGCAAAAAAAGTCATTGGCAAGGTATTTAAAACAACATTAGTGCCAACTATGTCATTCATTCCCATACCAGCGTTTGGTTCAAATGATTCATGAACAGGGTTAAGAACTTCAACCCCATCACACGTACAAAAATCAGCAATTATCTGCCTCGTTTGTTCACTTGTACGTGTACTAAATGAGTCATTGCACATATCAGTGTCGCTCAAAATATTATTATTGTCAAACTTGATGTTATTCTCATTTGAAATTGCCCCCCCCCCCACTGTGTCCACAACAGAAATGTCATTTAAATTAGAAAAAACATGATCATTGAACTCACTCATATTGACCCAACCAGTTGGAGCGAAGTCTGTACAGGTCGTCTCATCAACACCAATACTAGCGACCCACTCAGCTCGAAAAAAATTAGGTCTATTACACTCATTGGTGTTATCTTGATTGAAACCATTGACTTCCGCCCATTTAACGCTGGCATTTACTAATTCAAATTCAGTAATCTCCACCCCAGCAAATTTGCCAGCCACTCCAATGGTATTCAATAACTGAATGTCAACAAATTTGTCCTGGTAATGCTGAAAGAAAGTCTCACCTTCAAACAAGGCCGGACCATCCAATGTCACCTTCTCCACTCAGTTCGGGCTACATTGCGTTGTTGCTGCTGGTAAAACATCCCTTTTGGCCTTGCTCCCTGCTGCAGGTAATCGCTGAATTCGCCGCTTCCCTGCTGTTGATTCTTCTGAACACGACCCTTTAGCCTCTCCGAGCGTCTTAGCCCTTCTTCTAAAGGGAACTCCTCCCCAACCACTCTCGTATTAGTATTACCGGTTGCTCTCGTCACTTCCACTTCACCGCTCAATGGCTGTTGGTAATGATGCCCTGGTTCCCTCCTTATGGTCTACTTGCATGTGCCTACAGGTAGCACTGTTAGCAGTCTCCCATGTGTAACTGTGGAGTACTCACAGGCACATATGGCAATATCAGCATGCTATACGTAGCCTCAGCCTGACTGTCGGAAAGTCTAACATACCACAGATGTCCACACATATACTGATCCTGAAGCATGTGGGCAGTTTAATAGGCTACAGTGGCTAGAGATGTGACATCCATACCAGGTCACATCACAGGTATGTTGACATGGTGCAGGGGTTGTACACAGCAGTCTGGCCAATGATAATGTTAGAGGCCACTTGATAGCATGAGGCCTCACTGTGTAGCAGTAATACCCTGTCACATTACAGGAACATGCTCACACTCATGGGGTCAACAACACTATAACGCACACCCCATAGTGTTGAGGTGAGGACCCTTGCCTATGTGGTCATCACCCTCACAGTACTGTGCACCCACACAGCGTGACACAGAGAAAGAACATGTACAGGTAGCCAGTGCGGCTGAGACTGATGGCATCAACAGGGTAGTGGACTGCATTACCATGAGGGGTTAGGGATCCTGTGTGTTCTGTATGGTAGCATACACCCTCACTCCATGCACCAGACAGCCATACATACCTACATACACACACACACACTGTGGAGACCACAAATGTTGTACACATTTGGGTAGCTGATGTGTGTGATACACACACCACACCTGCCTACGTCATGCTTTCCACACTGCAGTATGTACAGATCTCTACAACAGTGTACAGGGGTGTGTGACAATTGGGTTGTATTCCACACCATATGTGGCATATATGGTCACACAAGCAAACACACATGGCAGTACTGTGAATGATACACCTGCTATATGATGATACGTCTGACAGACATGCAGCAGTATTGGCTGCATTATGTGTACCAACGCTACCTTCGGCAATTGTGCTGCTACATGCACATGGAAGGATGTAAGTGTTACAGGTGTCAAGTGATGTACTGTCGATAACACCTGACCACTGTGTAGGTTTTATGTCTCCACCATCCAGTAACGGTAACATAGTGTACTGTTTGCACATGTCATGGTAGGATGGCGTGTGACACACCTGTGAGCCGTCCCCGGCAAACATCCATCTACACAGATGGATCACCACTTTATGTACACACATCCATCCATACCTGCTGTACATCCTACCGTACTGTCAGTATGTCACCATATACAGGTGTCAGTGATGGGGCTGCATTGCAACTGCATGTTGTAGTTAGGCACAGATGAGTTACTTACATCAGCTACTGCACATGCATGGTAGCTGCATGCACACTACAGATTGTACATGTGTGTTGGTCCTACATGCCTGTCATGTAGCCATGTTTGTATGCATTGCAATTGGTGGACATGTGTGTTGACATACATAACACATGGGCTGTTGTATGATATGATGGGTGTCATAGGTAACTAGTACAGAGGGAATGTGTCCTCAGTCAACATTGCTACCTCATGTACTGTTAGCATTCAACAGCCATGGACCCACCTTCCATTTGCGTGTGTATGATTGCTGTAGCCACTTTTCTGCATGGAGGACAGCAAAAGCTATGCTATGCTATGTACATATGTGTTGTGTGTGTGATCCATGCACATATCCACTGCAATTACATGTATGACATAGCCAAACATGTGTGTTCGTTGGTGTACAGCAACAGTCATCTGTCACAGCTGTGTAAGACCCAGGGCCCCTGGTATGTGTAGAGCCAACCTGGTTATGTACAGTGGTATCATTGCAATGCATAACACATGATGGAACCCTGTCGGTACATGTGTAGTCTGCACAGTTGCTGTAGACCTATGTACAGTCCACTGGTCATGAGTCACACGGTGTTGTGTTAATGTATGGCTGTGTATTGCTGGTCCAATGACATGGTGATGTGTGAAGGCTACATTGTAGATTATGGTGTGTACCTCTGTGATCTGCACCTGAGACATCTGTGATAGCTCCTGAGTGTGTACTGGTCAATACATGTGAGTGGCCTTCATGTACGTGGGGACAGTAATACCATACTGTGCCCTTCTGTGTTTAGAATCCATGTGCATGCAAGACGGCCCTTTGCAACTGCTAAGTGTGTGAGCATGCCCAGTACGCCATTGTGTAGATGGACACACAGTACATTCCAAACTGCACCCTTCTGTGATTAGAATCCATGTGCATGCAAGACGGCCCTTTGCAAGTGCTAAGTGTGTGAGCATGCCCAGTACGCCGTTGTGTAGATGGACACACAGTACATTCCAAACTGCACCCTTCTGTGATTAGAATCCGTGTGCATGCAAGACGGCTCTTTGCAACTGCCAAGTGTGTGAGCATGCCCAGTATGCCGTTGTGTAGATGGACACACAGTACATTCCAAACAGACGTGTGATACTAAGCATGTGGGCATGGCCATTGACATCCTGTATAGCGATGGTGGTCATACAGGCAACAGATGTCCATTTTCAATGTCACGATGGATGCCTACATTGAACACACTGGTTGCTGTCTCGAAGGGTGTACTGTCTGTGGTGCGTCCCGTATCTATGTAGTGTTGTTGTAGTGCTCCGTAGATATTTAGTTTCCCCGATCACACCACTGCCATGTTTTTGTCTATGTCTACCTTGGGACAGTAATATGCTTTCAGACTGCTCATTCTCTATAAATTCCCTATCGACGTCTTTGCCTTTGCGGATGATGTCACCCACCTAGAAGTATGCCTCTGGGAGTGCTGTGTTCAGTAATCTTGGTAGCACGTTCTGTAAATGCGTAATGCTGTAGTGTGATAAGGTAGTTAAGTGTATGCTCAACTCCCAGCCCTGCCAAGTGTGTGTGTGTGTGTGTGTGTGTGTGTGTGTGTGTGTGTGTGTTTCCAGCTGCCTGGGGACACAGTAATGCTTTTAGATGCCTCACACCACATACTTTCCCTATCGGTGTCTTTGCCTTTGAGGATGATGTCACCCACCTAGAAGTATCCCTCTGGAAGTGCTGTGTTTAGTAATCTCGGTAGCGCGTTCTGTAAATGCGTAATGCTGTAGTGCGATAAGGTAGTTAGGTGTATGTTCAACTCCCAGCCCTGCCAAGTGTGTGTGTGTGTGTGCGTGTGTGTGTGTGTGTGTGTGTTTCCAGCTGCCTGGAGACACAGTAATGCTTTTAGATGCCTCATACCACATACATTCCCTATCGGCGTCTTTGCCTTTGTGGATGATGTCACCCACCTAGAAGTATGCCTCTGGGAGTGCTGTGTTTAGTAATCTCGGTAGCGCATTTTGTAAATGCGTAATGCTGTAGTGTGATAAGGTAGTTAGGTCTGTGTTGTAATCCAGACCTGTGTGTGTGTGTGTGTGTGTGTGTGTGTGTGTGTGTGTGTGTGTGTGTGTGTGTGTGTGTGTGTGTGTGTGTGTGTATATATATATATATATATATATATATATATATATATATATATATATATATATATATATAAAATATGTATGTGGATATTAGCACTATTGAATGTGCTGCATCACCTTGGATGTATCTAAATCTGCTATGGCTCTGTGATAGTGCACATACTGTGTGCTGTAGTGATCCTGGGTTATAGTTGTATAGTGACCAATTTTGTTGCTGGGTATTACAAGGGACATTGAAAACAATGATAGTACAGCACCTTTAAATGGTTGTGTGCACATCTCAGCAACAGACAGCAGTGGTTATTACTTTGGAGGATGAGTATGGCTCATATAACTATGTATTAAATGACAATACTATGCAAATCAGGTTAACATTACTGACTCTCATTTATCCACAGGTTGTGATACATATCCCAAGAATGTATGTGTATACATTGCCAGGTTCAGGACTGGAATATTGTTGAATGCATGGAGGGGTGTCTATGGCCAGAAATGGCGATCTGTACAGCCTGGCAGGTACAGTCTGTGACTGTCCCACAACCTCCAGTATATGGCTGACACATGCTGAAACTGTGTACATGCAGACACACACATAAAACAAACAGCTAGGGATAACACATACACACACACATTGCATCAACATTGGGCCATGCAAAACCTGTTGTCCCTCACACACACACAAATGCATACATGTTGATTGGATGGCTCAACGACAGGCTCTGGAAAAGAAACAACATACCTTGTGCATATGATGACACCTGTGCCACCTATTGTAATGTGTAACATTGATGCAGGTACAGACTAACATGGTGCTTATGCACAGGGTGGCTTCATAGCACTGTAATAATGTTAAAATGTTGTTAATACAAAGTGTGATTTCCTTCTAGGTGTATGCAAGCAGGCATGATGCATTACAGCTATGATCATCAATGCAGTATAGTGTACAGCACTGTTAATTCTGAAGATTTATTATCCATCCATGTGCCATTTGACTGACGTGTGTAGTACTGGCAGCATGTGTTTCAGAGTGTGCATTACGTGTGTGATGTGTGTAGTACAGATTTTCATGTA
Source organism: Protopterus annectens (assembly GCF_019279795.1). NCBI lineage: Eukaryota > Metazoa > Chordata > Ceratodontiformes > Protopteridae > Protopterus > Protopterus annectens. Next base: position 1,070,721,157 of record NC_056729.1, on the reverse strand, counting down.
TTTATTTGTGAACATGGTGAAGGTGCACTGTCTGCATGTACATGTATAGTGGACACATTGGAATGGTGACATGCCCTGTATTACACACTGTTAACACTTCATAGTTTCTATTAGTGGCCAGTATGCATTATAATACACATATTGTTGTACTTGTCTACACATGTGTGATTGCTATGGTTTTACACGGTGCTGTGAGTGATACTGTTACTATCTGTGATTGTTTTGCATTATGGTAGTAGACACGACCTCAACAGTCTGAATAACCAATTGTTATATGATATCTTCACAACTGACCCACAAATGTAGGACACACAGTAGCATGTGGATCCTACATGTACTATACTATACCAGTACGCACTGGTATTGACCGCCACACATTGCTGGGACCATTACTGTTTGACATATAGCCATGTTAGTTATAAGCAAAGACAACAGGGATATTCCTGTCCACATCTGGAAATTCATACTGGCCTACAATGCATTCTGCACATGACACAGTTATTCTACACAAGAGTATCATACAGACAGATACGTGTTATCCAACCCATGCTGTAAACCTATAAGGCTAAAAAGAGTTAGTTATCCACATTTACTACACATACTATACCAACAGTAACACATAGGTATTGCACCCCAATATGTATAATGGGTAACAATGTGTACATATAGACAAGTGCTATGTCATTTGTCATTTGATATTTGCATTTACAATGGTATTTTGAAGTACATCACTGTATCACATAAGCAATGAGAGGTTTGCATGCATATCCTCCAAGGTGGTTGTACAACTATGATGAATGTCCATTATTGACAGACTTTGCTGTGTTTGAACTATTCTGCAGTAAAACACATACATGAACAGTCACTTACACTATGTATATAAACTGTCATGTGTGTGTGTGTGTGTGTGTGTGTGTGTGTGTGTGTGTGTGTGTGTGTGTGTGTGTGTGTGTGTGTGTGTGACACAGATGACCTAGGCCACAGACAATTCTGGTACATGTAGTTGACAAGTGCTTTAATGCTCCACCAGATGTGTCCAGGCACCAGAACTGTGACTTGAGCAACACAAACACATGCTAGATTACATTTTCTGTTTGTGCGTGTGCCTCATTATGGCATTCCTGTTCATGTGTGTGTGCATGTCTGATGTGTGTCATCAGCCACAGTTGAACTGCACATCCAGCATCCCCCACTAGGTGACCATGAGGATTGTCCCCATTGCCAAATGTTTTGTACAGCTGCATCAGATGCCACATATAGGAAGCATTGTAGCTTCCAGGGGATCCAGCACACACATCCAGTATTATGGGCTGGCCATCACACACAAACCGCCACTTCATGGAAGGGAAGCCCTTGTGGTTGATGTAGGCCCTACCACACTCACTGGCTGGTGGTTTGATGCATATGTGCGTGCAGTGTATTGCACACAGTACTCAAGGTATTCCACTATTGTGTGGAAAAGATACATATTGCTACCCAATACCTCACGGGAATTGGGGATATATACATGATCACTGACATGTGCTGACATGGCATTCATGAACTGGTGCAGTACCCTGGATGCTGATGTTTGTGAAATCCACATCATATCACCAGTTGATCTCTGGAAGGTACCTGTTGCTGGTATCCTTAGGGCAACACATACCTTGGTTTCCACTGGTTTCCCTCTGTTGGTTCTGTGTGTGAGACATGGCCTGCACAGCACCACAATCTTCTGCAGGAGGTCTCTGTCCACTCTATAGCACTCTACTATCTCCAGCTCATGTAGCCCCTGGTAGGTTACCCTGTGCCTGCACACTCTTCTCCGTCTACTCACTGTGTGTTGCTGAGCAGCTTTCACATTGGCACAACCCTCCGCATGTTGCATATGTTGACGTATAATAGCAATGGCAGCCCCAAACATTATGTTTTCTCAGTTAAGCTTTTACAGTTTTCACTTCTCTTAGTATACTACAGTGTTGCAGTGTGTCTGAGAAAAACATGGTGGAATGCTGTTTGTAGAGTTGTAAGTGCTGTGCTGTGCTGGCCTACTGTACTGGCTGTGTAATATGCTCATTCTGATTGTTTTCACCTGCTAGCTATGGTAGTTCTCCTTGGTTAACTTACTGCTATTTGTTTACCTTTCTTTTCACTGTCTGTGTCCACAGTGAGCAGTGCCACCAATAGGAGCACAGTAAAGTGCACATCCACTTCCACGTGCGCACACAGGCTTATACATGCGTACAAACACTTACACTGGCTTACACGACATTACACGGGCTTCAACAATCTTACACTAGCTTACTCATTCTTCAATGTGCGCACACAGGCAGACACGCGTGCACACATGCTTACTCGGGCTTACAGGCATGCAGGGGCGCAAACACACTTAACCAGGTTTGCAAGAAACTTCAGTGATATCCATGGCGTACACCATCAGTTTTCTGACTTTACCTAGGATAAATCATAACACACCTCTTCCACTGATGAGTCACTGACAGCAAACATGTGACACACTGCTCCAATAAGATTACAGTGTTTTATACATACACACTCATGATGTCACCTATCTTCTACGGTGATAGTCCCTTTAACCTACTCTTACACAGTACAGGCTTGGCCCATATGGCATGACAAATTGTGATTCACTATCTTCAGCCTCAGTTGCATAGGATTGCCTACTAATGCTTGGTTACATCTCTGAGAGTGCGCTTCCACACATAGCAACCACTACTCAGTAGCCATGTTGTCTTCAGCTTGCCATTCACTTGCATGGCAAACTAACTTTTAACTGACATTACAATTTGTATGTATATTTACATATTTGTCTTGTTTTGTAAGCGCAGCGCATATTCACGCCACTGCGCTACGCTTAAACACCGGTGATCGGGGGAGGACAACTAGAGTTTTATTAATTTCCAATGGAAAAACATGCCACTGGCCTTATATTTGGCCATTGGCATGCTTCTTCAACTAAATTCATCCTTTATTTGCAGCTGACATTGCTCCGTTTAGCTACTTGCAGAATGTTACTCGGTTAACATCCGTGTACATTTCTGCACATAACTCTACTCTTGCACGGACAGCTTACTGTTTCATGTATCGCAAATTTTACATCATTTGCATAGCTTTCACCTACAAATGGGGTAATTTGCATATCCTAACATTGTCCGTGCAACGTTCGTTTTAGGGGCTGTCTTACACGCCCCTACAGGATATTGCTGAATAGCTCGGCAGACATCTTGCCTTGCTCTACACTTACTCTACTCGTACACGCCAGCCAAGGCTTCGTGAATCCTGGCCTAAGCTTTGCTGTGTGCTAATATGTCTATTTGTGGAATATGCATGGCTGTAGGTATGTTTTGACCTGCTACATCTGACATTTCTACAGAGCAGCTCCCACTTTCATCATTTGTAGAGGTGACAGCCCTATAGGAACTATATATACAGCTGTGACATTTGGCAAGTCAACACATACCTGTGGTCAATACTAAACTGACTACTTCAGCGCTTTTCATACCTTCCGATTTGTCTTGTAGTAGTATAGTCGATAATACTGTTTCCTATAACATGTATATGTTTCTGATACAAGATATGTCATTTTATTACACCACTAAACACAATCATAGCCGGCCTTAGGCATAGGCCAACTAGGTGGTCACCTAGGGTACCGCTCTGTTAGGAGCACTTTTCCAGTATTTATTTGGAGTAGGTAGACCAGGATGGGGGCACCAGGTAGTGTAGTGGGGGGTGCCATGGAGCCCTTTTGCCTAGGGCACCAGTTGATCTAAGGCCACTCCTGCACACAATATATGAAGAAATCACAGGCCAGATGCCATTACATTCATTTTGTAGGACACACCCGCCCAGAGTGTTGTGTTCCTCACAAAAGCCAACAGGTGCTAATCAAAACATATTCTGCTATCATCTACCTTATGTGTTCACCGGTATTTGCGCTTTCCGTCAGTGGCAGAACTCACATGCGAGTGTGGGAGACTGAACACTGTATTGGGGACACTGCATAACACCCTGAGGGACACATTTATTTTGTTTCTATTAACCTTCCACATTGACTATCACAGGGCATAAGTATTCATCACATTTATCGAGGTACATGCTTTTGACTTATACATGTTTTGTCATTTGTCATCACGTCTTTCTTCAGACCTGTCCACCTAATCTCACTAGTTCTGTACATTTATTTAGGACAGGGTTACCTTCATACCTCTCAACTGTACACATTTTGGGTAAATGTCCCAAACTTAGACTTATAATTTTGGTCCTTTTTTAATAATATTGTGCCTTTCTGGTAATTTAGTGGCAAGTCATTAGGGACTGTGGGGTTAGACAATAATGACAAACATTAGTAGTTTATACTTAATAACCCTCAAAACATTCATACTAATGAATGATCCATTATTCTATCAACGTTCTAACTGTGTAAGAGGAATATTTAAAATATTCCCTATTTGTACTTATTTTAAAATGCCTTTGTCCAGATGTCTTATTCTGAAGGGTTGAGAGGTATGGTTACCATCTTAGTCGTACGCATGTACGTCCATGATAATCACTTACAAGACACTGATATAAGTCCCTACGTCTTCCCCCAATGGTTTACACAATATCCAGTAGATGGGTAGATGGGTTCTTCATTTTTGGAAGATATAGGCGTGTGCTATACCCACATAGGAATATTAATCACTCCCATGGGGCGGACCTCATAAATCTGTGCCAACCAACACCTAGGCACCTAGGCCCATTATTGCATACCCATGATTCCCAGACCTGACACCCCTCCACAGTAGTCATAAGACATATTTAATGTGAGCGATAATAAAGTATGAAGACACTTCTAAGCACTATTCACTCTCCGCGTATCGGGACATATGTCATACATTCTGTCAACCCATGTGTTAATACACTTGCACAAGCTACTGTTGCATGTACAGCTATATTGTAGTTGCTGATGACACTTCTTTGCAGCAATCATTACAGGACGGTGCCTATATAGATTCACAATTTTTGGGGTCCTGCAAAGGACACCTATATCCATGTTTAAAGAGTAGGACTTGCAGATCTGGCACACTGGTACTTTCCGGGCAATGGTTTTGAAAGCAGCAGTGTATTTACCTTAATTGCATGTCTGTATGTCTATCCATAATAGCTATGATGTAACCTATTTATGTACATGTGTTATATCTACGAGGACATATGTTTATATGTTTGTTATGTATATATCAATTAATGTTGTATGTGTTTGTATATATATATATATATATATATATATATATATATATATATATATATATGTCTGTACATTCTTTATTTCATATATTTATTTAGTTTAAGTCTGTGGATATATATCTATACACAAATGTATATATCCATATATAGACATAACGTGTAGAAAACAGCATTCATTTGCTATGCTGTGAGCGGATTACACACGCGCAGGCGCACTTGCATTTCCTTATTGTGGGTTATACACAGGAGCACTTGCATATCCTTATTGTGGGTTACATATGTTTACTAAGTCTTTGTGCTTACGTGGGCTTTATTACTTGTGACAGTACCAGTAAAATATCCGTAATCCGGTTAATGGACATATGCGAAACACACGTTCACCTTTACATATTTAAATGTCTGTACAGCACAGACACATTCATTACACTTTAACATTATATGTGCTGTAGTCGTAGTTGAACTGGGACTGCATTCACATTGGCCGGATGCTGTAACCACTATACTTTTGGTGTTCTGACTCATTTATATGCATACCCATAGTACATAGCTATATTAACATATGCCTCACCGCTTCACTTACAACACAGGCATCCATTCTCCTGCTGGGAAAAATGCGGTACTACATATTACACATTCCCTATTCCCTACTGCTCTGGACCCAAGCTGCATATTTAATCACTCCAGGGATATTCAGAACCCCAAGGCTTATAGTCCTGGCACATACAAGTCTTTAATTGTCAGGGTGTTCATGTAGTGATCTGGGTTTAGGCTTGTCCGCCTGGTGAACAGAACTGCCCTGACTGTGTTCAAATGTCAGACAAAGCACATGGACAGAGTTTGTCCATTTTATACATTTTACCTGTGTTTACAGACACAGGTGTTTGGGCACCTGTCAGCAGCTTATTATGTTGGCAATATATAATATGGGTGGGGGTGGTTACAATACATAATCCACGGTGAGTGGTGTTCCCATTCACATTTGACTATTTCCTGTATTCATTCATACGAGGATTATTATTTTGGACATGAATTAATTACAGGTATGCAGTAGTACAGTAAACAAATGTGAAGGTTTGTTACTGTAAATATGTACAGACCTCTGTAATACTTGGGGACTACCCCACATCCTTCACAACATTTCATGCTAATGTACATACTATTATTCTGTGAACGTTCGAAGTTTGTGAGAGCAGTATTTACATCTGTCCCTGTTTGTCCACCCATCATTTTAGGCTTTGTCCAGATTTTGTTGCTGTAATAGGTTGAGAGGTGTGGTGTCAGTATGTGATTGAGTTGAATATATTCTGTCGATAATTCATGTGGGGAGTAGGGTTACCACCTGTCCCTCTTTGCGAGGGACAGTCCCACTTTGGACAGTTGTGTCCTGCGACAAAACCTAAGAAATGGCAAATGTCCTGAGATTTTAAGACAAAATATATTTCTTATTTTCTTTAATAGTTGCATAAAACAGTTATTTTGTATCTGAAACACATAACTATTATATGAAATAGCATAAGCAATTCAAATGCTACAAAATAAGCTTTTATTTTGGCAAACAAGTGAAATTCTGTCCTTTGCACTGGCCGGGGGTATGTTTTATCCTGCAAAATCTCACATTTCTACAAAAGATGTCCCACCTTGAGCATCTGAACAGGTGGCAACCCTAGTGGGGAGACCTGCATGGTGGACAGGTGTTCCATCCTGCGTAGTATGTTTTGCATGTCCGTCTAGAAACTGAACAGTACCATGACTACACATACAAGTTTTGTCCAGATGTGTACAGTACTAGACACCGTGGTGTGTAAACAACTCTGATGTTTCAACAGGTTACTTATCCCACGTGGGATGTACACACATTTTGCCAAAACATGAACGTGCGGGCATTTGGATTTACGAAACTGTGATGGGATGTTTACAAATGTGGGATACATATTTGTAATCCTGACACTGCCTAGGGCGATACTTCCTACTACATATGGGTAATACTCGCTATGTGTAGGTGTACGGCTGCGCAAGGCTGGTAGCTGGATTTGATGGACATTCGGACATGGGTGTGGGTTATGTGCTATAAGGGGATGTTGCATATTGCATTATGCATGCATGGGTTCTGCATTTGGATGTCCCGGTTCTGCATATACCATCCTATGTGTATGTGCCGGTTACGTTCCTGTTCATATGTATAGCACATTTTAATATTCATATGTTTGTGTGAGTTTGGTATACAATATGGACTGTCAGGTTTCTTTACAGTTGTTATATGGCCACAACTGCCCAGCTGTGTACCATCACTACCAATGTGGGACTGCTGGTGACCCTGCCCATGGGGCTGGATGTGTGTATTGGCGGCGCGCTGACATGATGCGCTTCACTTCCACTGGGTATAACTACATTATGGACACACAATTTTAAATATCATTTGTTCCATGGACGGAAACTCATATTGTGTTGCATGCATTTCTGTTTGGTTCTCAATTTTGTGTGGCCAGGAACTGTCTTGCATGCTTTGCATACTTTTCATTATCCACGGGCACTGATAGGTGCGATTACTATTGCAGGCAGACTATAATATTCAGCAGTTTAGGTTGCTCATCGACAGCCGACATTGACACGCCTCTGGGTGCAACTTAGTAACGCCCCATGCACTCGCGCACGTTTCCTATGCACGTGGATGTGGTGGCAGCGCACCTTCATTAATATGCATATGGCGCTACTACACCATATATACGCTGCACGGCCGGCGCATGCCTTACGCTGGCCTTGCGCTGAGCTTCATGAATCCCGGGGATGGTCTTAAACTTAATGCAAAAAATGCATTATCATCCCATTCAGCAAGGATGGTGTTCTTGCAAACTTCCACTGGGTATAACTACATTATGGACACACAATTTTAAATATCATTTGTTCCATGGACGGAAACTCATATTGTGTTGCATGCATTTCTGTTTGGTTCTCAATTTTGTGTGGCCAGGAACTGTCTTGCATGCTTTGCATACTTTTCATTATCCACGGGCACTGATAGGTGCGATTACTATTGCAGGCAGACTATAATATTCAGCAGTTTAGGTTGCTCATCGACAGCCGACATTGACACGCCTCTGGGTGCAACTTAGTAACGCCCCATGCACTCGCGCACGTTTCCTATGCACGTGGATGTGGTGGCAGCGCACCTTCATTAATATGCATATGGCGCTACTACACCATATATACGCTGCACGGCCGGCGCATGCCTTACGCTGGCCTTGCGCTGAGCTTCATGAATCCCGGGGATGGTCTTAAACTTAATGCAAAAAATGCATTATCATCCCATTCAGCAAGGATGGTGTTCTTGCAAACTACCACATCAGTAGCAATACTTTAAGTACACAGTCAGTGGCGAGAATTCTAGGCACACAGGTCGACAGCAACCTAACTTCGATCAACATGTCATCACAGTAGTAAGAAGGGCATTTTATATTGCTTATCTCATAAATAAGAGCATTGCCTCCAGAAAAAAAACAGGTTATAACCCCCCTGCTCTCTTCCCTCATTGGTCCAATAATAGAGTATAGCGCTTCCTTTAGTATGTTCCTTTCAAAACACCTGCAGCAATTGGAGAGACCACAGAGGTTCCTTGCAAAGAAAATTCAGGGTCTTCAAAATCTGTCTTATGCAGATAGACTGAAATCATTGTCACTTTACTCTGTGTCATTCAGACTGCTCAGAGGTGACCTGTGCCTTACGTATAGAGCAATCTCTGACCTAGCTTTAATGGAAATACTGCACATTCACAAGTCAAATGGCACATGGGTTACTCACTCAAAAGACCTTAACCTGGTATGTGACATCAGCAGAATTTGTTGGAGAGACAGATTTGTCTCACAGAGGTTGCTCCACCTTTGGAACAAGCTTCCTATTCATGTTAAACAAAGCCCCTCTTTGGCCCTATTTAAGCATAATTTGGACAATTGGATGGGTAACTAGAAATTCACTCCAGGAGTACCACCTGTGCCCCTCTTGGACAGGGGCAATAGGTGCTGATTCTAGTGTCTGCTTGAACCAGACACCCTTGGGAACACGGGTTGAACTTAGCTAGGCTTGTAAGGGCCATGGGGTCATTAGCCTAGTAACATCCTAGGATCCTAGGATCCTATAAGATAAGATGTTCTCAATTATTGGAATATTGTCTTTATTGTTTGGTGGAATGTAAAGTACAATTATACAAAAGTGTTTGTGTGAGGTGACATGAAGAATGGATAGTAAAACTTCAGGTTTCCCAAACCAAATTTAAGTGTAAATTTTGTGTATGAACTAACCTGTAAATCATTACAGCAGAGAATGGCAATGCCACCACCATGATTTGAGAATTGGTACTGATAGAAGACAGTGTAGCCAGGAGGAAGGATTTCAGTGTTTGATATGGTAGGTTTCAGCAATGTTTCAGTAAGGATTACAATATCTAGTAAATACTGAAGAATCCATGCATTAACTATTGTGATTTTATTACATATACTTGGAAATTACAGCTAAGGACTTTGAGGTCATGAGGTGAGTGTTTCTGTGGAGTGGATTATGAGTTGGGAGAGATGGTGTTGGTGTGGCAGCTGGTAGAGTCGGGGTGAGGACTGGTTCCATTTTTTGGGTAGACATTTAACAAGAGTAATAAAATACTTACAAGGATATTGTACTTGTAGTAGTTTGTCTAGTAAGTGTAGTGTGAGAATTTAGGACTGCTGTAGTGGAGGTATACAGCTTTAATAAGGTGAAGACAGTGGGAGGAGATAAGGTGGAAATAGGCAGGTATAAAGGTAATGGCCCTGGGATGGCTGAGGACTTGGAGGTGGGAGTGGAGCATAGCAGGCCAGAAATTCACTAGCTCCTGCAAATTAATGTATCTGTGCATGTCAGAGTAAACTAATAACTGCGGAACAGTCTTTCCACAAGGTAGCAATAATGGTTTAAAATCTGAGTTATTAAGGAATAATAATTTAAAGTATTTATTTCAAGTGTAAAATATTTGTTGAGGATATAAGCAGCCAAATACGCTATTTAAAAAGGTTTGAAAATAACAATTGAACATTGGAGAGCAAGGGGTCCAGCTGCATTTGGGGGGCTTAATATTGTTGCAATGAGGTCTATCTGAAATTGTATATGGGCATGTGATACACCAAAGAGTAGAGATGCTACACCGAGCTTTTAGTGAATATGAGCAGGGAGATCAGAATGTACTACTGACTAAAGGCAGTATATAGAAAATGACCCCCATAATTTTGGGTAAAAGAGAAAGAGGGAAGACAAGAATAAGAAAAACTTGATTAAAGGAGATGGAATAGTCTGCGCAGAATAATTCAGAGTACAAAAGGGAAAGGAGTGTTGCTAATGTTGACTTGCAGAGGGAATTCATTAAGCCACCATAAGCATAAAAGGTGCTGTCATGGCTATGACAGGAAAGGGGGTGATTACAGAAGAAGGTATAAACAGAGTGAGATGTACTCCAAGTTTGGAAGCAGAAAATGAAAATATGTACATAGTTATAGCTAACATATAAAACCTAGGAATATAGTAATAGTAAAAGACACAACATACAAACAGAAATAGAAAGAGATCAGAATAAGTAATTATATATATAGTTAAAGAATATAAACATGCCTACAAGGGTGGGATGCTGGGATAGTGTTTAAGATGTTTACTTTATAGGCACAAGGTGCAGGGTTTGAATCTCACATGGGGTAATTGGCTAGGTTTAGAATGGCCCACAAACAAAGTAAGTCTGGCACTAATTTATAAACGTATAATCCTACATACATCTTTGCACAAAGTAAATAAAATAGAAACATATAAAATCATATGACATACAAATTAATAAATATGAAAATAACAACTGACGTCCTCCCTGTTGTAATCCAGGGAGATAATGTGAGGTACAGGGAAAGATGACGGAAGAGATATTCAGTTTGGTGAACTTATATTAAAGATTGAGAACAACTGTTTAACTTTTCCTATTCAAAATAACTCACTGATGGACTAAGATGATGCATACTAAAAATGAGCCACATTAATATGAATTAAAAGCATGAGCTAAACTTTGTTAGTCTAATGGCATAATCCAACAATCTATTTATTTCATCTTTGATATTAGCTACCAGCTGTGTGATTTTTGTATCAACCTAAACCATTAGAGATTGCATTCTAAATAATTGTTCCCACAGATTTTTTGAATGGAGGCTAACTTTTTGAAAACTAGAACTTATAGATACTCCTTTGGCTGTAAGGTCAGGTCTGCTTTAAACTGCTTCTGTTGTACCCTCGAGGACATGAATGAGTTCAGTGACTGACCAGCCCAATTTAAAAAAAAAATCTTCCTGCCAAGTATAAATAAATTAATAAATAAACAAACAAACAAATAAATAAATAAATAACAAAGCCTCCACTGCAAAAGTACATGTTTAACTGCCAATTCTTGACTAATCGTCTTTCAAAAGATGGAGTTTCAGACGTGGAGGGCATGGTCTGAGATTACAGTGTGCTTGGTTTTCATGACTTCGGACAAATACAGATGTTCTTTACAAATTAGAATCCTATCTATCTTAGAAAAGCTATGAGTGTGAAACCAAGGACAGTAACAAGTATAGATTGAACAACTTGTGGCCATTTCCCTGTGCACTTCAACATACACATCATGGTAGCACACCTAGAAATATACCAAGTGAAGGGGCTCTGCATAATCTTGGAATTACATGAACTTTATCCAGTCCCAAGATATTGCTCCAATCACTGGTCTGTACTACATACCCCTTCTGAAAATCTGTCTCATCTCTTAAAATGAATAATTACTCTCTCTCTCTGTCTTCTACTAGGAGGAAACTACATATTTATAAAAGTACTGTTTTTCTGTTTCATCGGATATTTACAGATAACAAACTATTCTCCCTATCTCCATTGGTCCTCTCAATGGAAAAGCAGATTACACTTAAATTTGTCAATGTCTGCTTGCATAATTAAGCTCTATTAATTTACTCTCTCCTAGCATCAGCTTTAAAACATACAAAATGTACCTTATATGCAGGATCTCTATACAAAATGTATCTTTCCTAAACATTTTAAAATGACAAAAGTACTGCCCTATAACTGCTATTATATTACATGTTTGCTGATTGAGAAACTTATAGGGCTTGCATTAAAAGAGCAGGCATTGCAGACTTCCTGCTATTTCACAATTTACTTAAATAATGTTTACATATACCTGCCAGCCTGATACTGATAACAAACCAATGGCTTCATAACTGGTACGTAACCTCATGAAAACCACACTGTGCCTGTTCATGGTGTTGTAACATTTCTCTAGTTTATAAACAAGCAACATGTATGGGAAAATGAATGATTATTTTCAAGATCACCAGTAACATGAAGAAGACAGATTACCTTTCAAAACTGGGTCCTGCAGAAAAATAACTCTGTCATATAAAAAATCTTTATTATTTTTCACACACTTTTGAAGTATGGCTTCTCTTACATAATATAATAATTGTATGTCAGCTATTTTCCCACAGCATCTTACTTTTATAACTTGACATACCTAGTTTTGGAGCTATGCTTTATGTGATAAAGTGTTACGGTCACTAAGGTTACAAGAAAAATACATCATGTTTAATAAAATCTTAATTAGAGTTGACAGCTAACTGCAGACTATTAAATCTATTAAGTATCATCATGGAGCTCATAAACAAAGACACTGGTAACCTCCAAACTCTGGACCCCACCCAGTTCGGGTTTGTGAAAGATAGATCATGTCTTCTTAACCTAATCAACTTATTTTACGCAGTCACCAAAGCCATAGATGAGGGTAAGGTGGTTCATGCAGCCTATCTTGACCTCGCCAAGGCTTTTGACACCATCCCCCACTCTGGAATTATAGATAAACTCACTAAACTAGGTATAAATCCCTATGTCACAAGATGGGTTGCCAACTGGCTCACTGACAGAACCTACACTGTAAATGTTGCAGACTCCAAATCTGACTTCAAACCAGTGACAATGGAGTACCACAGGGTTCAGTCCTGGGACCTCTCCTGTTTGGTATCTACTTCTCTGAAGTACAGGCTAACACAGAAAGCCTCTGGCTAACAAAGTTTGCAGATGACTGCAAACTAGGAGCCATAGATCATGGCCCCAAATGATGTGGACATTCTACAGAAGGGCCTCACTGAGACAGATGCCTGGTGTCAGAGGCATGGCCTCAAGCTCAATGCGAAAAAGCGCATTGTCATCCCCTTTGGTAAAAACTCTCTACCCATGAACTACCACATAAATGACAGTCTACTTAATGCTAAATGTGTGATAAGAGACCTTGGGACCCAGGAGGACACTAGTCTCTCCTTTGATAATCACATCGCCAGAGTAGTCAGGAAATCCTTCTATGTGGCACACTTCATCACAAAAGGGTTCTCATCCAGGAAAAAAGAGGTAATTGTTCCCCTCTACTCGGCACTCATTAGACCCATGATAGAGTACAACACCTCTTTTTGAATGTACCTTACAAGAATCTGCAGCAGCTGGAAAGGCCCAGAAGTACCTCACAAAGAGGATTACTGGCCATAAACAAATGCTCTACACTGACCATCTCGAAAAACTCCAGCTTTAATCTGCAGCATATCATGTACTCTGAGGAGAACTCTGCCTAACATATAAAGCTATGTTAAACCCAGAGCTGTTGGACATGCTACACCTAAAGAAATCCCAATCCCTCTGAGCTACTCGCTCTAAGGACCTAAACCTTGTCACCACAATAAACAGGACATGCTGAAGGGACAGATTCCTGTCCCAGAGACTTCCCATATTCTGGAACAAGCTACCCAGCTATGTCAAGCAAAGTTCCTCGTTAGCACTCTTCAAGAAAAATCTTGATGGGAAATAGGAAATACACCGGGGATCACTTCTGTGGGTCTGCTCGACAGGGGCACAGGAAATTAACTTTCCTGGGTGGCATAGGCCAGGGAATCTTGTTGGCTAGGCTTACTTAGGCCCTTGAGCTGATAGCCTAGTACCTACCTATGAACCTATGTGCAGGTGGTGATGTTCATACAGTAGTCCATGTTTTGATTCTATCATCTTCCATTTCTCTACTGTGTCACTCTGTGCAAGTCACATAATCATTCAGTGCTCCCAGATTGTCCTTGAAAACAGGCTTGTGTATAGTGAGTTTACCCAGTTGCAACATGAATAAAAAAATATACAATAGTGGTACATAGAAAATGTATGATATTCACACTGACCATACCTTTATGTGATACAGTGCAAAATATCTTCTCATATTTTATTACAGTAAAAAATATTATCATGGCAAACTGCAAACAAAATCAAATAATAGAAAAAAGGCTTACTGGTGGTATGCTACAAAATGCATAATTATCGGCATACATTGTTATTATGCATGTTCTTTCACCAATGTAAATGGATGATGTAGAAGATATGCCACAACCTTCAACATACAGCTGTCCTCCACCTATGGAATCAAACAGAAAAAAATATTGCCATGCCAATACATTTTATTTAGATTGTTACTGTCCAAAGATCAATACAATACAATCTTGTGGCATGCACTCAACATAAAATGCTTCTAAGCCTTTAGGTGAACATAAGTTTGTACCCTGTGTAGAGTACACATTTGCCTGGATCACATTAAAGTAAATTAATCACATATGAGAGGAAGGTAATTCCCCTGCTGTTATTCCTGAATCTGAAATAGATCGTTTTTCCCTATAATTGTAACGAAGTTTGAAGCTGTTGAATCTTGCATTATTTAATATAATCATATTGTCGCTCTTTCTGAGTCATGAAAGATCCAATTCTTACCTTCAATTTCTTCAGAGAATCAGTGGCTCTACAAACACCTGCACTAGGAACCTAAATTATGCCATCAAATAAAGATTTGTTGGTTCCTAACTGAACATGTTACCAGCCTACAGAATAAGTTGCCATTAGAGGTCACAGTACTACTTTGCTTGCCTTTAAAATGAGTCTTGATGATTGTTGGGGTAGACACAAATTCTCCCTACCTGAAAACAGTAGCAACAGCTTTTAAGTGTATCTGTTCAAAGACGTGTATGGCTAGGTACCTTATGGTCCTTGAGATCTCCTGATTATTAATGTTCCTATGTTCCGGTGGTGCAAAATACACTGACAGACAGACAGAAATGAAACTAAATGAATTTCTACTTTCCAGTACAAAGGATGTGACAGCAACATTGCCAATCTGTTTTCAAATACAAGAGTCTTAGAAGTTTTAAGTTTTTAGGAATAAATTCTGAAGTTTCTGAATACATTATTTCTGGCATACTACAATAGCAAGAAAGAAACTGGCAAATTCAGCATATAAGACATCATTCACACTGCTGAGCACTGTTTACAGGAAATTAATTTTGTGACAATAAGATACACAGTACCCAATATTTGTAAGATAAAATGGGTCACCATGAGCAAACAGTCAAATGGAAGCTATAATACTGCTTACAGAATAGAGAATTTGGACTGTGTTGAGCTGTGCTGTATAAAAACTGTGTGTGTTTCTATGTAATGACAGCTCAGGAAAACACTGTGTTATGCTTGTAGTAGAAGGTCAAGTAATCCAATGCGTTTATATAATATCTACTAGCATAATTCCAATATACAGCAAAAACATCAATGCAGAGTACAAAGTTACAGCACAAGGTATGAGAGATATCGGAGTAGATACAGAACCTGCAGGGGGGGGGGGGGTCATTTCCTGGTTTGTTACACTGGGATGTGAAGGTGATTCTGTTATCAGGAAAATGTTTTCATTTTAAGTTAAACTTAATATTTAAAACATTGGAAATTCAATCCATCTTGTCATGTCTATCAAATGTCTTTTATTCATGAGCTAGCATTTGAATTCACTTAGTTCAAACAATATAATATTGAACCTCTCTTGCATATCCAGTAATCTTAGAATGGAATAAATCAACTGTATGAAACTAACCCTGTGTTGAAGCAATCTTGAAACAGCCACATACTGTATGCAACGTAAAATAGAATGTAGGAGCAATCAGATAAAAAAGTGTGTGTCATTCTAAATATGTTAACCCTTTAACTGCACAGATTATTCATGGAGAAAAATGTCTTCACTACTTAAAACACTGATAAAGGAGTTACTGAACACATCCTTCTAATTAAAATAAGAGAAACTTCTGCATACGCTACTTGGGGCAGATGAGTGAGCAATAACAATCATTTGGGGTACTAGATATTAGGAAGCACATATTCACTTCTACAGGTCCCCAATTATGTTGCCCCATTTACATGTGAATTACAATATGATAGATGCCTTTGTAGAACTCTTGGTAATATGATTTATGAAGCTACTGTATTCCTCTTCATATTTCTACTGGCCATTTGCATGTTAGTCTGTAAAGTTGCTAGTACTTGGCTGAACTAATGTGTTCTCAACAAATATGACATATTATTTTGCTCACAAGCATGTCTTTGCCAGACCTTACATCCAAGTGTTCTTATTGGTCTGTTTCTGAAAAGGTCTTCATAATTCCCTGTCACTGATATGTGTTTGGGTATGTACTGTATCACCTGCACCTAAACAGAATATGATTTACTGTGTCAGGAAAATCTGGTACCACACTGTAAGTATTCATTTAGTTGAGGATATAATTCACACTCGCTAACCTCCTAGTATGTATTCTCCTTTTAGAAATTTACTCCATTACCTCATCCCACCATGTATTCTTTCACTGCATGTACTCATTCTCTAAATATCAGATCACAATATTTCACAATCTACCACACCATTGATGCAGTCTACAATTATCAATTCACATAGTCTAAACATCAACATGGCTCTTGTGCCTTACATCACCACTGCTCCTCCAGCATGATATTTGAAGAAATTTGTTTGAGCTGAAACACCTGATGTTCATAAGGATCAGTTGCATATATCCCATGTGCCTCTGCACAAGAAGTTTGTGAGGTCACTTAGTGGAAGTTCTAGCTTTGCTGGAGTTTTCATTTTGATTTTATATCAATATGGAAGATAGTAAGCCTAGTATGCATATGTGTATACTTGTTTGATTGCATTACATCCCCCACTGTCCATATGGGACATATGCACCACACCATGATAGATTTAGCAATCCCACATGCAGTGATTTTGAGATGACTTGCAAAGGCTCATGGAAGGGCTCTGCTTCATGTTGTATGCATGCATATTTGACATGGGGATATCCTCCACTCCTCTGCAGGAAGGATGTCATGTGGCCAGTGGAAAAAGGAGGATGGTGAATGCATGGGGCTACATGAAAGGTTTTCCAAGTGATAGTTCAATGAAGAACAATTCCAAATATTATACAATCAGCATAACTACCACCAACCATACACACACACCAGTCAACTGGGCTTGATTTGACTATTACACCAATGTAGGTATAGAATATGAATGCTATGCAATGTCTCAAAAGCAACACCACATACAGTATGTCTGACTGTAACACTGTCACATTGCACTTTATGGAGTATGATGGCATCATTGTATGCTGAGGAGAACATGTTGGGAGGGGTGGAGGACATGGATATTGAGTCAAATCCCAGTGCACACTTGTCTGACAAGTGATAGGTGCATGTACACACATGTAATTCACCATCTGTAAGATTACAAATCCTAATTGTGTATGTAAAGTAGTTTGCAAACACAGTAGTTAATGTTACTGTCACAGCACAGGCTTGTCTTGACTATTGTCATACTGCATATTATACAGGATGACATTATCATTGTAAGGTACAGTGATATGTTCAGAATAGTGTTTGACAGCTGTGGACTCACATATTGTTTTAAAATCATCACAATAGCGTGTGTTGTCTGCACACATAGTTGACTGTAATGAGAACAGAATCCCTACCTACCTATTTACAAAGCACAGTATTTAACACAAGCACCACAGCACAAGTCTGACTTATAGTGTCTGACAACACTTTATAGCCGATGACATCAGCAGAGTCTGGTGAGAAGAAGATAGTAATAGCAGTGTCTGACTTGCTGGTGAAAAATGCTCTCTCGAATATCAACCAAGGGAACATACACGCACACACACCCACACACAGACTTATCAATTGACTACAATGAGGATAGAATTCCTACCTACCTACTTACAAAGCATAGTACGGGTCTATATTGAAAACTCAAACGTTGGCTTACCCAAACACCTAAACACCGACACATATTCCGCGAACCGCAAATACACTGAACGCCCTAAACTGTGAACTTCAAAAACTCGAAATATCATAGTTGTCCCATCCCACCACCTGCTACATACTACCTAACTAAATAAACCACAAAAATACACTAAACAAAACCCTACTTCTAACCCTAAACTAAACCCTACTTCTAACTCTACACTAAATCTTTCATATACCACCAAGTATGCAATTAACTTAACCCGCACCCTAACCCTAAGGTCCGTAACTATCGCACACTTACCTTAAAAAGCTATACCCAAACAAACTAAATAATCCACACACATACACTTAATAAAACCCTACTTCTAACCCTACACTAAATCTAACATACATTACCATCTATGCACTTACCTTAACCCACAACCTAACCCTAAGGTCCATAACTATTGCACACTTACCTTACAGAGCTATACCGAAGAAGGGCCAACCATGACAAATCAACGTTTTGGATTTCGCGCTTCAGGATAATCGATGTTTTTGCAGTTCGATGAAGACATGTCGGTGTTTAGGTGTTCGGGTAAGTCAACATTCGAGTTTTCAATATAGACCCCATAGTACTTACTGCAAGTACCATAGAACAAGTCTGGCATTTACAGTGGCAGACAACACTTTATAGCTGATGACATCAGCAGTGTCTGGTGAGATGAAGATGATATCAACACAGCAAATCAAAACCAAGAAAATCTAAAAATATTATTGCTCAATGCTTGGAGCCTAAATAAAAAAAATCCACTCCCTGGATGCTCTTTTTACCCTAGAGAATGCTGATGTCTGTGCAGTCTCAGAGACAGGGTTTAAAGCCGTGGGCAGCACACCAACAGTGCAGAGTTATAATGCCTTCCACACATTTAGACCAGCTGCTTCACAGGGCAGGGACTAAAGGTGGAGGTGTCTCTATTTACATCAAAAATAAATATACTTCAAGGCTGGTCAAACAGGACAAGGCACTTGAGCTGCTCCATGTTCAAATCACCATAGATATAATCCAATACCGCTTCCTTGCAAGCTATAGGTCCCCCCCCTATGACCCAAGAAACCTATACCATGTATTTAAACTTATTAGAAACACTAACCATCCAACCCAATATCATATTCATGGGTGAGTTCAATTACCCCACCATTAACTGTGAATTCTGTATGACATCAAACGGAGATGCACAGAGATTCCTGGATTTTGTAAACACAAACTCCCTGGACCAGATAGTCAATACACCAACCAGGGGCTTAACCATACTGGTACACCAACAAGTACACAAACCAAACACCAAAAAACTCCAGGTAAAGTAGAGCGAAACATCAACCACAGAGATGAAAAATTCTTCCTTTATTCACATGTCCTGGTACCTCGGCAATTCACCTTCAATGGAACAATTCATCAAAGCAAACTCACCTATAATTCATTAATTCATTAATATGTGAGCACAAATATACCATTTCTTGACTTTCATAATTCATAATTATTAGAAACTAACAGTCATGTTAAATCCCAAAACATGTATATATATATATATATATATATATATATATATATATATATATATATATATATATATATATATATATATATATATATATATATATAAATATATATATATATATATATATATATGTATACGCTATAGATGAATTAGTTTCTAATAATTATGAATTATGAACATCAAGAAATGGTATATTTGTGCTCACATATTAATGAATTAATGAATTATAGGTATTTAGGTACTTATTCATTTTTGGGTATGATGTTTTGGGATTTTAAATAATGAATTGAGGTTAAATCCAAATAGCTTTAGTTAATGAATTGACTGATTGATTGATGAGTTAATTGTCACTGTATTTAAGGAGATGAGTTTGCTTTGATGAATTGTTCCATTGAAGGCAAATTGCCGAGGTACCAGGACATGTGAATAAAGGAAGATTTTTTCATCTCTGTGGTTGGTGTTTCGCTCTACTTTACCTGGAGTTTTTTGGTGCTCAACCATACTGGATCTGATCCTCACTAATATGGGAAAGTGCTGCACTCCCCTACTATAATGCATTCCCTGGTAAGGTCAGACCACAAAATGGTCTCCTTTGAAGTAAAAATAAAACCTGGACCCCCAGCTAAACTGGGAATATTCAGGAACTATTCTAAGGCTAACCTCATGCTATTAAGTGAGAACCTGGCAAATGTCAACTTCCTATAAACCCTGAGTACTCTTCTTCCTATGTAGAACTGTTCACAAAAAACCCTGTACAAGCATGTTAATAGTGGAATAGAGGCAGCTGTACCCACCAGGAATAAGTACAGAACTAACTAAAAAAAAAAACACCCTGATGGAATCACACAATCAATCGGATATATAACAGGTGGAAGAAAATCATGGTAAAAATTAGGAGGTTCAGCACCCAGCAGGATAAAAGCACTCTCATTAACCTAAACAAACAACTCAGAGGACAAATAAAGTCTACGAAAGCCAAATTTGAGGTAAGTTTGGCCTCCCAGGCCAAGGACAATCACAAAGCATTCTTTAGCTATGTCCCCAACCTCAAAGGCAATACACAATTGTGTGCAGACCTCATTGTAAATTGAGTCACCTATACTGAGCCAGAAGATATAGCAAACCTCCTGGCTGATAAATTCAGCTTCAGCTTTACTCCTCTCTCCCCCTCAACCTTCCCCTCAGGAAAAATCATCAAATATAACTCCCTCTACTATCACTAGGGAACAGGTCCTTAATGTTCTCTCTAAGACCAAGAACAATGCATCAGTGGGCCCAGACAATATCTAAGGATGTATTCTAAATAGCATGAAACATGCCCTATCAGGGCCTCTGTAATTACTATTTAATTGTAGCCTCCAAGCATGCGTCGTGCCTCATGAATGGAGAAAGGCAACAGTCATCCCTCTACACAAAGGTGGGACATCTACAGACCCTGGAAACTACAGACCCATAAATCTCACTAATCTTATATGTAAAGTCATGGAAAGAATTATCATGGAGATGATCAATAGAGATATAGCAAACCTCCAGACAATGGACCCAACACAGTTTGGTTTCATCAAGGGCAGATCATGCCTCCTCAACCTAGTGGACTTCTTTGAGAAGGCTACCAAAGCAATAGATGAGGGCAAAAGCATTCACACTGCCTACCTTGACCTGGCCAAGGCATTTGATCCTATACCCCACTTGGGCATTGCTGACAAACTCAAGAGGTTATGTACAAACCAGTATGTCACCCAGTGGATAGCCAACTGGCTCACAGACAGGACCCAGGAAGTTATAATTGGGGACTCCACCTCTACAAAGAGGCTAATCACAAGTGGAGTCCCTTAGGGATCAGTCCTTGGACCGCTCTTTTTTGTCATTTACTTCTCAGAAGTCAATGCTAATGTCAGTGGTCTCTGGCAGACTAAATTTGCAAATGATTGCAAATTAGGAGCTTTTATTGAATCTCACACTGACAGAAATGTTTTCCAGGAGGGGCTAACACAGACCAACAACTGGTCTTAGAGTCATAGGCTAAAAGTAAATGGCAAGAAATGCATAACAGTATCCTTTGGGAAGTCATCCATCCCTGGTAACTATCATATTGACAACACACCCCTTAGAGTTGACCCAATATTCAGGGACTTAGGGACAGACAGAGATAGTAACCTAGCCTTTGATCATCATGTGTCTACATGGATGATGAAATCATTCTATGTTGTTCAACTTATAAACAAAGGTATGGCATCTAAGTCCAAGGAAATCATTGTTCCACTGTATTTGGCATTCATCAGACCTATCATTGAGTACAATGCCCCCTTTGGTATGTAACTAACCAGGCATATCCAACAACTGGAATGTTCACAGAGGTTCCTCACTAATAGAATACAGGGTGTAAGTAATATGTCCTATGCAGACTGCCTCAAGGCCCTATCCCTGTACTCTGTCTCCTACAGGCTTTTTAGGGGAGATCTATGCCTGGCATACAGGGCATTATCAGACCCCAATCTGATGGACCTCCTGCATATCCACAAAACAAACAGTACCAGAATAATCCATTCTAAAGACTTAAACCTTGCCTGTGATATAAATTAAACCTGCTGGAGATATAGGTATCTATCCCAGAGACTACCCTGCCAATGGAAAAGGCTCCCTATCCATGTGAATCAAAGTTCCTCCCTAATCCAATTCAAGTGCAACTTGGACAAGTGGATGGGAAATCGGAAATTTATCCCCGATTTGGAACCTATGTCTCTGATGCAAACAGGTAACCCGTAAATGGTTCATCTCCCAGGCCCATGCTTACACTTATCAATGGTATCAAAACTTGTCATAGATTTGGGATGCATGGCTAGGCTTAAAAAGGCCCTTGCATCATTAGCCTAGTAAACAGCCATGAACCTATAATAGCAATGTCCCACATGCTGGTGTAAAATGGTCTCTTGAATGTCAACCAACTGAACAAATACACACACACACACACACACACACACACACACACACACACACACACACACACACACACACACACACACATGCACACACACACGCGCACACACTAGTTGACTGCAGTGAGATTAGAGCCTGTACCTAAGTACAATGACTACAAAACTAATTATTTAATGCAAGCACCATGGCACAAGTCTGTCTTTATAATGTTGCAGGACAATTTATTGTGGATGACATCAGCACTGGATGTTTGAGAGAAGATGTTGGGAGGGCTGTCTGAAATGGATGGCTAGCCATGTACAACTGTTCAGATATTAAAGCTCTGCATGTTGCCACATTGATGAGTGTGCAAAGTGTAATATTTGCTGTTGTGTTTCCAATATGCAGATATACCTTAAAAATCAACTTTGCAAACTATATACAAACACCTGTCCACAATACTACAGGTATTGGAAAATCTGAATGGATATTGTCAGTATAAAGATGTAATTGTATATCAGAAAGCATTTTTTTATTTGTCTGCAGTGTAGTTGATATATTTGGGGACAAGTACTGAGAGACCAAGTTGCAAGTGCATGAGTGCAGGTAACACATGACAACAGTGTAAACATGTGATCTTTCCTTAAAAAGTGTTCCCTTTGTTTGTATTTTTACATGTACTTTCATAGGATGAAGACAAAATGAGTAGTAAACTTCAGTAATTCACACTATTGTGCATTTTCTAAAGTGCACTTCTGAGCAGCTGGTTTGTGCAATTGATGCCAAAATGTTTGTACATGCGAGATACACATTTATAATGCTTTCCTTGTTTGAGCATAGTTAAGCAATGGGAAACATAAGCCACTGCTTCACTGATAAATGTATGAGAGTTTTATTGCTATGTGTACCTCCGTTCAATCATGTTATGCAGAGAAGTGTGGCAGTCAGCATACAGGATAGTACTGAGTGTAAGAAACACACATGCTGCTTAGCTGACTCTGTGGCAGCAGGTGTAAATGCATTAAGAGCTTTCTTTTTGAGCCCAGGTGATACAGGGTTCAAATCTAGGTGTATCTAATAGTTTTAAATATTATGTATTTATAACGCAATGACATAATTCTTTATTATACATCCACTGTATGTTACCTTCGTGCATCATGTTTAAACAGTATTGTGGGAAGGTTACTGCACCATTCAAGATTTATTCACCAATGCTTAGCACTGTTGCATGATGCCAAACTCCATGCAAACACAGAGGACAAAAAAAGTGAAGGACTTCATCGTTTTGTTTTTTTTTTTTATTCACGTGTGTGGTGTGTGATTCTATTTTTTTACCAGATTAAAGGCAATAAAATGGGGTAGACAGGTGAAATGGGGCAAGCAGGGGGAAGAACAAAGGGAATGCATTAGAAGAATGTGCAAGAGGGAGGTAGGAAAGAACCATAGCGATCCACTTCCACAACACTGTAAAATGAAAATATGTGCAGAATATTAGCTGAATTTGGACTGCCACCTCAACAAAGAGGGATGACAACATTGCAATCATGTTGTATAGCCAATTGGACTAAATCAAGTGTGTCGAGAAGACACTGATGCAAAGTGGAGAGCTATGTATGGGAAGATATTCTTTTATGGAACAGAAGCCCATTTTTATTTTTACTTCAATAAGAGATGAATATTGGGTAAGGGATATAGGTATTTCTGGGTCAGGTAAGTAGGGTAGGTGAGGAAGCAGATGCAAACAAACAAGACAAACAAGATAAGACACAAGGACACACAGGGACATGACAGGTTGGAGGACACCATGCCTGAGGTTAGAAAAGAGACAATGGATGCCCATGCTTGTCACATATGGGGACAGTGAAAAATCTAGTCCTCACCCACAGGACTGTCATCACTGTCCCCTTACTCCACTGGCTGCTGGTGTGCTTGACATCTTCTCCCATGGACCATAATTAAGAGTATCCTCTCCAACCAGCATAGGCGTGCATCAGTGGTGCTGTACACAGCCCTTTGGTATCTCCAGGTGGATTATATAATCTCCCTCTCTGCCACTACTCCCACAGGTACCACAGCACCAGCTGCTGGGGTAGTGCTACCTGAAGTGAAGGAACCAAGTAGTGCAGTGGTAGCACAGGCAGTACTGCCAGGCTGGGTCCCAGATGCACTTGAGATCGGTACAGGAGGACGTGGAGTCTGGGCAGGCTGATTGAGGGGGGGTGGGGTTTGCCTACCTACTTGTGCTGTAAATGATTTTGTGTTTTATCAGGGATGGTTGACATGGAAACGTTTTGATCACACCAGAAAAATAAAAAAAGAAATATAAGGATTTGGGTAAAAGGAAAAAAAGAGATAATTAGTAACATCATATGTGACATACAATGCATTATCATAATACCAAAGTATTTATATGTACTTTTACATTTAAGTATACTTCTTAACAACTATAAACTATAAGCAATGATTGTTCAAAATAATCCTTGCAATGTGCATATATTGCACATATGCTTAGTAAAGTATATAGATTAAGTTAACAGAAGGGCATTTATATAACTTTTGTTGAAATTAAATTATGTAATCCTTTAAAGGATTTTACTATATATTTGTCACTTGTGGTATTTGAACCTACAATGTCTGACTACAGTATTAGACTTGACTCCCACAGCTGGCTTGCGCTACAGACTGAAACATGCATACTTGCTTTTAAATTTAGGCTATGCATGCCTACTTTGCCAGTACTGTATAGAAGAGTAATACTTTAGCTAAAATAATAAGTATGTTGTACTGCAAACCTACCCCTTGCTTCCCTCAAACTCTCTAAATGATCAGCATGTCTTTCATGTTCACCAGGATGCAATGATTAGCTATCTAATATAAATTCTCTTTATCTGTATACTTACACATTTATGGGATATCAGCTGTCTTAAACTCATCCAGCCACAGGCTGAGTATATCCCGCTTGTACATTTTGAAGTCATTATAGTGATGCCTACACTGTTCTCTAGTGTGTGGAATACTAGTCTCACTAGAGACAGCCTTGACAAGACTAATCCATGCCTCAGACATGTACTGGGAGCCGGTATAGTCCCCCTGCAGCAGCCTTCGGCTGTGTTGCTTTCCAAGGAATCCAATAAAAATTCTTGACTGCTTGATACCTCACCTCTGAGCCCTAAATTGGCCACCTTTCCTTCTAGCTCCAGACATGTCCGATTAGGGCAAGCAGCAACAGTTAATAGTGCTTTCCCACCAATTCATAATATCACGTTTACTACAAGTGAGCAAACACAAATAACCATGCTGACTGTGTTTGCATGATGTTAAGAGGAGAGCAACAGTGCCAAACAGACTGGAAAGCAGTTTATGAACTAAGAACGGTAATATGACAATAGGGATTAGTTTTTGGTTTGTATGCTGCTGTACCTGTTATTTGATTTAACTTTGCAGTCGTATTGGGGCTATAAATTATATGATGACACATTTTTGGTGTGGCTTTACACACATAAAATTAATTTGTACAATGTGGGATTCAAACCTATGCATTAGAGACAAAACATATTCATCCACATAGGTAATTTTTCACTCTTGATACAGATGAAGGGCTTGTTGAACATGCTTATTAATTATATATAAATACACGACAGAGTGAGTGGTTAACCAGGCATGTTTGCAACCTGATAAGGTCCTGATTTATACTTTCATCTGTGTATGAGTATCACTGAGGTATGAAGACCATCCAAGGCCAGAGAAAACAATTATAATTGCAGACGTATAATATTGAGTATACTCTCTGTTATACACATAATTCATATGAGCTCCACTGCTAAACATAATTATTGATCTTTAAAATTATGTTTGAATTTTTTATTTATTGTTTAAAATTGAGTGAACAAGCATTAATAACATTGGGAGTGTGCTAGACAAGAACCCAGGCTAACCTGTATTGCAGCCCTACACTTACACCTTCTACCACAGGAACAGTTAAGAAAGAGTTGTATATTTTCATATTTATTATTAAGTATGTCTGCTAATTTCCACACACCACTTAGCATGTTTGCATGGTGGCAAACCATAGAGGATACAATGCATCCATTTGGAAATTGTCTACTGTATGCTTCCTGTCTGCAGGTGTCCTAGACCTGCAGGTGTTGGGAAAGGTTGCTAACCACCAGGCAATCCCATGTTTATGAAATGGAAAGCAAAAGATACAACAATGTATCCTTTTTGAAACTGAGAATGTCTGCATCCTGTCTGCATGTGTTCTTGTCTGTTTCATGTTTGGGCCATTAGTCCAGGTTTGCATGAAGATAAGTGCATTGCAAACATGACAAGTACAACTAAACTTGTTTTATCTGTGTGAGCAGTGCATCTTAGGTTTCATCCTTAAAAGACAAATGTGGGACTTGAACCATGATCTACAGATATTGTATACTGTGAAGATCACCAGGTTTAGCAGATGGGCTGCACACATGATTCATAGATGTAGTTTATATATTGTTTATCATAAAAGTACATTGCATGACTTTTATTCTATGTATCTATTTCCTGTGTTTGCGCTAAGCTGTGAGCCATGCAAATAGTGGTATTAAAAAAGAATATTAAATAAACAATATTACGAAATAAATATCTTTACAACTGACAGATAGTCTTATTTATTATATATAGGCTAAATGCACCATACTTACTTCCCTTTTTAATAAGTTTTAGTGATTGTTTCTGGACCCTCTATAAGTCTGGCTCACCCTCTCCTAGACCTGGCTAAAACCCCATGTATCTGACAATGAAATTCTACCCCCTGGCTACAATATAATATGCTATGATAGAATATCAAAAAAGGGGGTGGTGTAGACATATTGTACTCTGAACAGCTCACCCTGTTCCCTTTATCTATCTCTCCACCTAACTTCCACCCAGCTGAAATCCTTGTAGTCAACTGCAAATTGAATAATCACAAAAATATAGCCATTGCTTCCATCTGTATACCTCAGGAAACAACATCCCTAACATATACCACTTCCTAGCCTGGATCTCACAAACTATCCCCCATGAAACTGTCATATTGGGTGATGTAAAGATTGATTGCTCCTCTCTCTCCACTGACTCTCCAAATGCTAGCTTTAATCTTTACGGCTTCACCCAAATGGTCAACACCACCACTCGGCTAAATAAGCACTCTAATACAGTTTGCATACTTGATTGGAGTCTCACTTCTAAACCTCAACTCTACCACAACCCCTCCACACTACCTGATTCTCTTAGTGACCACCACCCTACCTCTATACAATGACACTCCCCCTCTTTTTCCAAATCCCAGCACTACAAAGACTGTCAAAAATTCTTAAATTTCAACCCTGATACTTAACAATATTCTTTCTTCAATAAACCGGTCTTTCATTCTTGACTTCTCTTTAGAAGAAGCCATTCTAAAATTCAATAGCATCTTCCTAAATACTTTAAACTTACTAGTCCCAGTTAGGAAAATCAGAATTAAAGCCAACTACACTCTTTGGCTTATTGTAAATATTCACAGCCTCATGCACAACAGGGATATCATCTATAGAAATTGACAAAAAAACAAATCCTCTTCCAATCTTCAGAAATATAGAGAACTACATAATCAAACTAACAAACAAGTCAACACTGATAAAAAAAGTTTACTTAAAACCACAAGAAAACCTCCACTTTAACTCCAGAAAATTCTGAAATACTGTCACCAAGCTCCTGCACCCTGTTAAGCCCTATTCTCCCAACACTTCCCCTGATAGTTCTGCCTTAGACACTGCTATGCTTCTTAACACCTTTTTCATTGACTCCATACAGAAATTAGTTAAAAAGACACAGGTACCTACCCTTCAGCTTCTCTCACCCTATCCCCCTCAATACTACATTCTCTCTTAAACCAGTCTACATATCCTATATTAGATCGCTCCTCAGTAAACTTAAAAATATGCTCACCATCAGATAACTTACCTCCTTTTTTTCTTTAAGTAAGCTGCAAATAGCATATCATTTCCCATCTCCATATTAATTAACAGATCTACCCAAGAAAATATGGTGCCTGAAATCTAGAAAAAATTTCAGTGTCATTCCCCTTCATAAAGGTGGGAACTCCACTGACCCCTCTAATTTTAGACCAATCGCTATTCTTTCCTCACTATTACAGATTCTTGAAAAATGCATTCAAAAACAGATCCTAGGTCATTTACTACAAGAGAATCTCCTCACCCTAACCCAGCACAGTTTCCCACCTAACCACAGTACATCCCCTCACTAATATCTTTTGAACAATCTCTCTCTAGGACATCTGCAGGATGGTAGTTTAGTACCCCTGTTCTCTCAAGACAACCTACTATTGGCATTTTGTCTTTCCCACTTACTGGCTACCTCACCTTTGGTTTCCCACCTTGCTTCTATGGACACCTGTATGCCACACGGTCCCACTGGTTGCATTCAAAACATTTAACTCTAGCTCCT
Organism: Protopterus annectens; assembly: GCF_019279795.1. NCBI lineage: Eukaryota > Metazoa > Chordata > Ceratodontiformes > Protopteridae > Protopterus > Protopterus annectens. The sequence goes on along the minus strand of NC_056729.1, from coordinate 1,070,691,836 downwards.
GGACATGTACCTGGATTAGTAGCTTCCCCTGCTACTGGCAGATTCTGTTGTGGCAGTCTGTGCTGCCCACCATGGGTTCCTTTAGACCCATAAGCAGTACTGGGGGTCCACTTCCTGTGCAGGGCTGCCCTGCTGGCCAGGTATAGGTCTCCCTTCTTCCCCAACTCATCTGAAGTAACACATTGTCTATCAGCTAACCAGATCCTTATGTCCTCAGGCAAAGTGTTAAGGGCTTGTTCCCTCACCAAAATGTCTGCCAGCCTTTCAAAAGTGGTGACCTAATATCCAGTTTACCCAGCTATGAAAACAAGTGCTCAGTTCAGCAAGGCCAAGGCTTTCGACACCATCCCCCACTCTGGAATTATAGATAAACTCACTAAACTAGGTATAAATCCCCATGTCACAAGATGGGTTGCCAAATGGCTCCCTGACAGAACCCACAATGTGAACATAGCAGACTCCAAATTCGACTTCAGAACAGGGACAAGTCGAGTACCACAGGGTTCAGTCCTAGGTCCTCTCCTGTTTGGTATCTACTTCTCTGAAGTACAGGCTAACACAGAAGGTCTTTAGTTAATGAAGTTCATAGATGACTGCAAACTAGGAGCCATAATCAAAACCATGGCCTCAAGATCAATGCCAAAAAGTGCATTGTCTTCCCCTTTGGTAAAAACTCTGTACCCATGAACTACAACATAGGTGGTAGTATACTTAACACCGAAAGTGTGATAAGAGACCTTGGGACACAGGTGGACAGTAGTCTCTCCTTTGATAATCACATCACCACAGTAGTCAGGAAATTCTTATACGTGGCACACCTCATCACAGAAGGTTTCTCATCCAGAAAAAAAGAGGTCATTGTTCCCCTCTACTCATCACTTATTAAACCCATTATAGAGTACAGCGCCCCTTTTGGTATGTACCTCACAAGACATCTACAACAACTGGAAATTCTGCAGGAATACCTCACAAAGAGGATTACTGGCCTCAAACAGATGCCCTACCCAGACCGTTTAAAAAAACTCCAGCTTTACTCCGTCGCATATCGCCTACTCAGAGGTGATCTCTGCCTAACATACAAAGCTATGTCAAACCCAGAGCTGTTGGACATGCTCCACTTAAAGAAGTCCGAATCCCTCTGAGCTACACTCTCTAGGGACCTAAACCTTGTCACCACAATAAACAAGACATGCCGGAGGGATAGATTCCTGTCCCAGAGACTCCCCATACTCTGGAATAAACTACCTATCTATATCAAACAAAGTTCCTCATTAGCACTCTTCAAGAAAAATCTTGATGACTGGATGGAAAATAGGAAATTCACCCCGGGGATCACTTCTGTGGCTCTGCTCAATAGTGACACAGGAAAATAATTTTCTTGGGTGGCAAAAGCCAGGGTTCCTTTTTGGCTGGGCTTATATAGGCCCCAGGGCTGATAGCCTAGTACCTACCTATGAATCTATGAACCTATGAGCAATATATTCACACACTTTCATCTGCCTTGCGTCTATGCTCATGAAACTTTTTCCTATACAGTTCAGGTGTTAGCTTAAAACATTCTAAAAGACATTTTTTACAGCAGTATAATCAAAACAGACAGTGTCAGGCATTTTTGACAAAAAAGTTATAGCTTTCCCATGGAGTAAGGGGGTCAGGAACCATACCTAGAGCCTTTGGTCAACACTATATTGATGGCATACCCTCTCAAACATATGAATGAAACTATCAAAATTATCCCCCTCTTTAAATTGTGGAAGAAATTTACTGACCTGTTGTGCTTCTGGGGTCCAGTTACTTCCTTCCCCATTACCTACATGACTCGGGTGAAGAGTCAGCATTTTCCTCTCATGCCTCCTCTGACATTTTTTTTCCTCGGCCTCTATCTCCAAATGCCTGGCCTCTAAAAGTCTCTTTAGCTCCAGCTGGATTTTTAAGTCCACTGCAGAAATTTTGAGCTGTCCATTTTCCGAGGATACTGTAGCTCCACTGCCAGTCTGATTGTCCTTTGCAGAAAGGTTGAGCTGTCCATTCTCCGAGGATATTGTATCTCCACTGCCAGTCGGATTATCCTCCTGGATGCTATTTTCTGATGCAGGTGTAACCAAGGCTGCAATCAGGTCTACCTTAGTCAGGTTTCCATGCACCAGTCCCCTAGCCTGGCACATCTCCATCAGCTGGATCCTTGTAAGCTTTCCATAATCCTCTGCTGACATGCTGCCTGGTCACCCTGACTAGCTAAGCTAACAAAAGAAATAAAACAATTGTGATCTGAACTTTGAATATTCCCTGCATGGCTGTCTTAGAGTACAAAACACCTTCAGAGATCACTGTACATAAGCTACATGATTCACTCTACCCACACCACTACACGCATATTAGTATTTGCCAACTAATTAATATGTGATGTGGATATCACACCACTGCCAAACAATAAATATGTGAGAATATCCCAACCACTGCCACCACAAATGTGAGGTGGATATCCCAATCACTGCAACCAATTAATATGTGATGCCCATGCCCTAGCCCAGCAATCAAGGAGCCTCAATCCTCACTACTAACACCAGAGAGGGCATCTCATATAGGAGGAAAGGCTAACAAATACACACAGTAAAGTGAAATTTCCCTTAAGAGCACACAGAGATCACAGTTAGTCTGGGGCTGGTTGCTCCCTTGCTCTGCAGGTCCCCAATAAGACTCCCACTAGCACAGCTATGGGGTCTAGATCTCAGCCTAACCTCCAGTACCCTCTCTGTCCAAACAGTGCTTTGTGTCCCTGCCCAAGTAGCTGACACACACACGCTTTGAGATAAGTATTTATACAACTTCACAGTCACTCCTGGGAAAGGCTGACACAGATTCTCCAGCTGTGCCCCTATACCCAGACTATATGGTAGTAATTCCTGCCACCACCAGCTAATAATTATCAGCTACTCAAAGGCCCTTAAAATGGTGTCCAATTATTACTGTGCAGTATTACTATCCAATAGTAGTATAACTAAGCAATCAAGGCTTATTGGAAAGGCTTATTACAGGATCACTTATAAACATGCAATGTACTCTAGAGCTTAATTTATCTGTATATAAACCAGCCACATTTGAAAAGGGTTTTAAAATATTTAATAATAAATACTAAGAACACAAGACAATACTACTACACCACAGTGCTATTCAAGAGTTCAGAGATCACACAGAAACTTAAAATAATTCATTAGTACAGTACTGACATAATAGAAAAACACAGTCTAATATTTTCTAATTCCTAGATATTACTACAAGAAAATATACTTCTAACGTAACTTACATAGAGCATAAGGCAGTGCTGAGTTGGCTGTCCATGATCAAAATGTTTACTGTCTCTCTCTGAGCAACAGTTTTTAAAGTCACTAACAAACATTTCTGCTGGGCCCTCCCAGATTACATCATTTTTGACACTTTGAAACTGTCTCTGGCAGTTGAGGTTAAACGCATGTAACTGGCCAGGTATTAATGAATATATTTCTATTGCTTCATATTTAAAATTAAAATCTTATAGTATTTAGTATAACTATTTTTGTACACAAATATATATATATGGTTTTTTAAGGTTAATAATATTACACATTTATATATTTTTAATTAATATTAGGAATAGATAGTTATTTAAGTATTTATATACATTTATTAATATTTATTTATATTTATTAAAAGTTATCATTATTTATTTATAAATCATACTACTTATTGATCTACATATCCATCATCTATTTATTCAACTAATTATATTTCTTTCACACACATATACATAACACAAAGGAATCGTTTTTTAAGGAGAATATATGTTTGTATTTTTACAGATGGTATGGTTTTATAAGTGTCACATTTTGGGAATATACCCTTACATTATGGACAAGTTGTAGATACAAATTATGTTACTTGTTGTAAATGTATATATATTTTTTTAAAGTATTTATATTATTATTCAACACTGTTAGGACAACTGTTTAACTAATTAATTAATTAATCAATCAATTGACGTGGTTGGATATTTCCATCTATTTAAAGTGGCTGCTGTTACAACTTCTTCACTCTGATGAAACCCGTGATGTGAACGGGTGAAAGCGCTAAGTGAAGTTATATTTGTTTTATTGCTTTTTGTTTAATAAATAGCTTCGAGAAAGTTTTGGTTGCGATCCGCTTTTATTGTTTATTAGTTTCCGTTTTCTTTTTGTTTCAATTCCAAATGAAGAAATTGTATTTATTAACAATAAAGCACTTTCTTGGATGCTATATCTGCTTCATCAGACATAACCATACTGAATTCAAAGTTGCATTAAATACTCTAACAAACACTCAAAATCAATTAACTAATTAATCAATTAATTAAATCTAACAGCAATTCAAAGCTATGTATTCAAAGCTGAAAATGTCTAAAAAAAATGCAAAGCAAACATAAATGCTGCAGTACTAACTCATAAAAACTCACAGATAAATGTAAAACATAACATCCTAAAATAAGGCATGTATACTAACCACACGCCATACATATTTATTTAAAACAACATATTAAAAACTATCTTAGTTTTCTAGCCTTAAGATGAGGCTTCAAAGAAACACTGTCATTGAGGCCCCTGCCCCTATGTGCAGCTAGTCTAAAAATCCACCCAAGTTCTGCTTGTTCAGTCTGATTCACAATATCACCCAGCCGAATATCCTCTGCTTGAACATGTAATATTTGAAATACAAATACATGGTCTACTCACCTTTGTAAAGTGTGTCTGGCCAGGGCACTATATTCTTGTTTTCTGGCAAGACAATAGGCATGGTCCCTGATTCGTTCTCTAAGGGTCCTATTTGTCTTGCCCACATAGAAACAGAAACAGATCAAACAGTGTGCCACATAAACTACATTTTTGGTGTTACAAGTGCTGTTGTTACGCAATTCCCATAGATGCCCAGTGTCCGGATGCTTAAAAAAGCGTGACTCATCTATGGAGTTACATTGTAAGCATCTACCACATTTCCTGGTCGCCCAAAAACTCCTAGGATTCATAGGAACGAAACTCATACCCAAATTGTTGTAACAAAGAGTTTGTTTAAGGCATTTCATATTCTTATAAACAAATGTAGGAGAGTAACCTACTATATTCCTGACTCTCTCATCAACCATGAGTATGTTCCAATTAGACATTATAGCCTTTTCAACAATGTCAGTGTTGTTACTAAAAGGAAGGACAATGGACTAATTTCTTTGTTTATTCCTATTCATAGGTCAAATAGGTAAATCACCTCTATCTGAGTAATAGGGTTTTGCCCTCGTACTTCTCAAATTACCTACATCAAAATATGTTTTGGTAACCTCCCGTTCACTATAGCCTCTATTCAACAACCCCATCTGGAGACTATGAAGTTCATTTTCAAAACATGTATCATCACAAGACAATCTTGATAGTCTCATAGCTTGTCCTTTTATGATGTTCTCAAAAACCTTGGGATTGTGCATACTAGATCTATGTAAATATGCTGGCCTATAACATGGCTTACGGTAAACCCTGGTCATAAGAGTATCATTTACTCGGAGTATGGTTACATCTAAGTAATTGATGGTGTCTATTGAGAATTCTAAAGTAAACTTTAAAAATGAGTTCATATTATTCAGTTGTTCAAAGAAAGATACGAGCATATCATCCGTACCCTTCCACAGGAGAAAGAGATCATCTACAAATCTCCTGTAGAATACTATATTAGAATTGTCAAGTATATGTTGTTTCTCCCAGGCTACCATGACCAAGTTGGCATAACTGTTAGCACAACTGGTGCCCATGGCCACACCCTTACGTTGTCTATAACAAGTATCATGAAAAAAGAAGATGTTACTATCTAATACCATTTCTAGCAGGAGACATATAAAATCACCCTTACTCGAATCCATCAAGTTAGATACAACTAACAATGTTCTCAAAGCATCTATTCCTTCAGTGTTGGGAATGCATGTAAATAGGGACACGACATCCATTGTGACCAATATTATACTGTCCAAATTGTCTAAACCATTGACACAAGTGTACAAATCTGTCAAAAACTGTTCAGTGTCTTTAAGCACATACACGTAATCAGAGAGCACCTTCTTAAGAATGTAGGTCTATGAATGTAATCAGTGATGAGCTGTTTAAATATTTTCAAGTACCATATCCAGTAGTACCTAGGCTTCACGGTCTACCGAAGATACATAAGAATATGGTAGAACCGTGCTTTAGGCCTATAGTATCAGGCTCAGGTTTGTTGACGGAACCTTTGTCTATATATTTAGACTTTGAACTTAAGAAGGTGCTCTCTGATTACGTATATGTGCTTAAAGACACTGAACAGTTTTTGTCAGATTTGTACACTTGTGTACTTAAATGCCATTAAATATATATATATTCAATACAGTACAAAAAATGGACATTGTCAGTCAGCTTCCATATATACAGAAAAGTGTCAAAACAGTATATCATACTTATGAAAAGTATATATAATGCATAGCCCAAAAAAACACACATTTGTGTGACAAATGTATAGGTTGTCAATAATATATGTAATAACATATTATCAATAATATTTCATGCTTATGGCACACATATAATGTATAGCTTAGTAAAGCACAACAATAATGTCTACTGCGCTACTAATTATAGGACCAGGGTTCAATTGTGAAGTTGTCCAGTCATATATACCTGACCAATCTGATGTCCAAAAATAAAGTTGGGTCCTATGCTGGGTATAATTTAAACACCTCATATGAAATACAAACTATGATGGTATGTGTAATCATCACAGTTATTAATCAAATATGGTATATCACAGCAAAAAGTGAATGGGTATCTATGTCAACTGGTAGTCTTATAATAATAAAGAGAACCATCAAACGGGTATATACATGTGATAACAATATAATACCCAATAATAGATAACCAAAAGAACAAATCTGTGTATAAACAGCATAGGCAAAAAGTCTATGTTCATTTAACCCAAATGTTCGTTAAGACCAGGTGGAAATAGTGCTCCTAAATGGATAATCCAATATTTTTCTTTGTGGCTGAGTATACTTTGCCAGCCCAATTGGTTATGTCTATTTCCCCTAACCTTGTCACTGATCATGAACATGAAATTAGCTGTTGTGTGTTTAATGGAATGTTGGTATAAAGCATTGGTAGTTTTTTTGTTTCGTATTTCACTCCTATGTTCACTTATCCTAGTTCTAAGTGGGCGAGAAGTTTTGCCCACATAGAAAGCATTGCATTGGCATGTGGCCAGATAGATCACCCAACTAGATGAACAATTGCCAAATGTACGTACATCATAAACTCTACTTGTATTGGCACTGGTGAATTGTTTGAGCTTATTCACCTGGCAACATGAACTGCAATGGCCACAAGGAAAAGTGCCTAACAATTCGTCCCCAGAGATGGTAAGTTGTTTATACTGGGCACCACCACTCTCCTTGTGTTTAAAATGTGAAAACAATGTGCCCAAGGTTTTGCCCCTCCTATAAGTGATGGAACACTTGTTTCCCAAAATCTGTCGTAAATGGTCATTGGCTAGCAGGATATTCCAGTTTTGGTTCAGGATCTCCCTGACTATCTGATGGTTCCTGCCATAAGTGGTTATAAATCTAATAGTGTCATCTTTGATGTATTCATCTCTGTTTTTATATTTTAATAATGAATCTCTGTGCTGTCTATCAGTCCATATCCTTGCAGATTCAATATCAAAATTGGAATAACCTCTGTCCAAAAATCTGTGTCTCAAATCATGTTTAGCTGTATCATAATCAATTAGGGAGGAGTTGATACGTTTCATTCTTAGAAATTGAGACTTAGGGATGTTGCGGATGGTGTGACGTGGGTGCATGCTGGAAGCATGAAGTAATGAGTTGAATTGTGGATACTTACGATGTGTTTTGGTATTCAGAGTATGGTCAATGTTACGATAAATCATAACATCCAAAAAATCAATCTGTTCCTTATCAAATGTGATGGAAAATTCAATACCCCATATATTGTTGTTTAAGTATTCCACAAATTCAGAAAGGTATTCAGTATCCGCACGCCACACCATCCAGCAATCGTCCAAGTATCTCCTCCAGATGTCCATCTCCACAAGGTAAATGTTATGTAGAGGATTATAAATCACATATTCTTCTAGATATGCCATGAAAAGATCGGCATATATGGGTGCAAAGGATGCACCCATGGCTGTGCCTCTCAATTGCCAATAACATTCGCCTTGGAAATAAAAAACATTTTTATTGAGGACATGTTCACACATGCATATAAGCAATGTGTTGAACCCTGGTGGATATATTTCAGATTTGGTCAGCCAAAATTCCAAAGCCTGTAAACATCCCCAATGAGGTATGCTAGTATAGAGATATTTTACATCCAAGGTGCACATAATCCAATTTGGGTCCAGCTGGGTGTCCTGAATAATATTCAAAAACTGTTGTGTCCTGAATTCTAGCTCTGACATGTATCAATAAGGGTTTTAAATATTGAGTTAAAAACTCAGACAGTGGTTCAGTCAGTGAGCCATGACCAGAGACGATTGGTCTACCCGGAGGATGAATGATGGATTTGTGAATTTTCGGAAGCAAATATAAAATTTGCTTAGAAGGGTCCTTGACCTGAAGATGTTGAAGAGTCTTAGGACTAATAATGCCCTCATCCATAGCCAAAGTAAGGAAGATATCAATCTCTTCCTTAAATTTTTTGGTTGGGTCAACACCCATATACTGATAACATTTAGTATCCGAAAGTTGTCATAGACCTTCTTGAATATAGTCCTGCATATTCTGAATAACCACAGCACCTCCCTTATCAGCTTGTAAAATAGCAATAGTACGGTTGTTTCTGAGCTCCATAAGTGCCTGTTTCTCTTCTAATGTCATATTGTCTGGGGCAATGTTACATTCTAAGTGAGGAAAATGTAAATCTTTGAGCACTGCTTGTTGGAAAATACCAACATTCTTATTCATGGGGGGCTGAAATGTGGATTTTTTGAAAGTGAACTCAGAAGATCTTTGAGATGTAATGGTGTCCTGTTCAGAAAAGAATATCTTAAGGTTAAGTTTTCTACAATATTCCATGACATCCAAAGAAGTGAGATAATGATCAGAAAAGAAACTTGGAACGAAACCCAAACCTTTATTCAAGATATTGTGTTGTGCATCAGTGAGTACAACATCTGACAAGTTTAAAACATTTTCAAAAGGTGTGTTCATTATCTCAATAGGGCTTGAATCAAACCTGGCATGGATTCTGTTCTTAGTTCTATGGGTGTGTTTCCTCCCCCCTCTGGATTTCCTACCCTGTCTAAAGGGAGATGCTGATTAGTGGTCTTCTTTCTTAATGGGGAGTTGGTGGACAATCCACCCTCACTATCTGTATAGGATGACTCCTCCCCTGATGTGCTCGTAAATGTTTGGTCTCTGTTTTTCAATATGGATCTCGGTCTCTTTCTGGTCCTACCCCCAGACATACCCGGCCGTGTATCCTGAAACCTGACAGTTCTCTGTGTTTGAAAGGGTTGCCCCTTTGCATAATCAGTCACAGCTCTGATGAATTTTTTGACCTTTCGGTCCTTAATCAATTTATCATAATTAGTCAATTCTTTGGACAGCCTATCCAGAAGTTGGTGATAGTTGTGATGGGATTGAAATTTTTTGCATTCGGCACTTAATTCTTTAGTTTCCGAGACACAAACATCAATCATCCTCTCATAGTAAGAAGCTAAGATTTTTACAAAAACCATAGAACCATTTCTAAGTGCCTCATCCCATTCCTCCGTCAGCCTCTGTTCAGATCTTCCGACTAAAGGATGGAGTTTAATTCTCAATCCTCTTGGTGCCAGGTTCTTATGTAAATATGCTTTAAACAGTCTCAGATGCCATATATTGGCTCTAAGACTTTTTAAACCTTTCTCCAAATTACGGAATGCAGTTTCACAACTATCACCACTATCCGAGTTGATTTCACTCTGGTTGTTGCTTGAGATCTGGCTAAGACCGAATATGCCAATGTCCTCTCTATCAGCACACCAACCATCCAATAATTTATCCAGTTCCATTTCAAAAATGACTTGGGGTATGTTGTCCAAGAATGAACTATAAAAGATCAGGAACTGTCAAGGCTCTGAACCACAGCACAGGAGCAGGGGACAGGGCCAGTCTAAGACCCACTATCCAGCTATGTATTAATGTTGATAAATGTGGTTCAAAATTTAGAACAGAAAACCGGTATAATATGAGCTAAAGGGTAAGCAGTAAAGCAACACATAAAAACTGATGCCCTGTCAAAACTTGTGGCTATAAGGCTTATCATAAGAATCTATGACCTAGGTCAATGGTTCACCAAAGAATGGACCAATATGGCTTGGTACAGGATGGCAAAGCCTAATAGTGAACACCCTGAACAAAGGGGTATTGAGTAACTGAATATAGTACAATGTGTTGTCACTTCTGGAATAAACTAAAAAACCCCATAAATATGACAAATTCACCAGTTCTTGCTTTACCCACTAAATGGTCTGGAATATGTAGAATAACTGGAATCAAATAACAGGATATATGAAACAAAGGGTTATCAGCACAGACTCCACGTGGGCCAGCAGAGTAATCCAGGCTGCAGAGAGCTGAATAAGCGACTTTTCTTGATACTAAGTATATTTTTTGTTGCTTTCCACATCTGAATACCTAGCGACTGTATTTCGCCTGCCTTTCTGTTACATTGAAGCTGTTTTTACTGCATTTAACTTAATATTGCACTTGGAATCCTTGTTTGTTACTATTTGACTGTATTTGTAGCAAATTCTTCTGTGTAAGCTGTAGTAGCTGATTCATAGCATTTATAAGTGTTTGCTGTACCTGTTTCTGCCTGTTTTGTGAAAAAAGAAAAAAAGAAAAAATATCTCTTGTTTTTCCTGCTTTACTAGTTTAGTCCAGTTTCAGAGTTGCTGATTCCTGGGCTTTGGTTGTAAGTTCCTGTGTACTGTTTCCTTGCCTTATTTGGGGGAGAGGAAGTTACCTTGCTTACCAGTGGGAGTGGGAAGCATTGAGCTGCCTTTTGTCCAGTTTTGTGAGGTTTCAGCCAGTAACTAGTAGTTTGTTGGTCGTTTTGGGGCAGTTTCTAGCTTTTTCCAGCCCCCTGGTATAAAACGCGGTAAACACGCGTTAGCGCGATTTAGCGTGGAGCTGCCACTGTTGCACACTAGGGCAGCGCTGGTTAGGCAGGTTTAAACTATTCGGGCTACCTAAAGTCCACTCTTCAAATTTTCCCTTAAAACTACCTTCCTCGAACTATACTACTGATCTAATCAGCGTATCCTATAACTAAAAAGATCATCTCCACTTGACTCCAAGTAGACTATTCTCTGTCTGTTAAACCTAGCACTTGCTCCTACAGTACTTATTACCTTGATACGGCACTCTTGTCATAGATAGTACCCCAAAAAGGTAACCCCCCATTTCTCGGTCACCCACGTCCCCCTGAATCTTTTTTAAAGTTTTTATCTATCCTTCTAGCATGTCGAGGGATCAGTTGCTAGTGTCCTCTCCTGCTCAGCTGGTGAACCTGGGAATACTGAGGCAATGTTACAATTGCCTCATGTACACAGACAACCCTCTCCTCCTCCTACAAAACACAAATACTTGCGAGAGATACAACTATACGGCCAAACTGGAGGCTGAGCTCTCTCAACACAGGACTGGCAAGACCAGTCAGGAGGAGAAGGTTACCACACACACTATAGACCCAGTCTCACATAGCACCATTACAACCTCAAATCATACACATAAACACACAAAGACATACTCGGAGGCTCTGATCAAAAATCTACCAAAACAGCAGAGGCCACCAAAGCAGACACCCAAACAACCACCACCTCAGAACACAACACCTGCAACACATAGACCTCACAGTCAGAGTGTCAAACAGTCACAGCCCTTAAGGCCAAACACAATGCCAGACACACTAGTCATTGGTGACTCCATAGTCAGACACACTGACGTCCCGCTCACCAGACTGAGTAAGGAGAAGGTCACAGTAAGCTGCCTGTCGGGCGCTAGAATCCGTCACATAACGCAAGCACTCAGGTCTCTCAACAGCAAGTACAAATATGACTCAGTCATTGTCCACACTGGTGTAAACGACCTGAGACTTACCTCCTTGGACTACATGAAAAGAGACATTGAGGAGCTCTCTGATTATGTAGCCCAGGCAGGTATGACCCTGACCTTGAGCAGTATCCTACCTTCACCAAGAGTGATGCCACAATACAGAGATAAGATGATCAGCTTTAACAATTGGCTTAAACACTGGTGTCATTCAAAGGGGATCCAGTATCTGTCTGCCTGGAATGACATGCTGGACAAGCCACGCTGCTTCGCAAGGGACGGCTTGCACCTGTCACCCCTGGGATTCCGGATATTGGCAAAGGCTCTTGCCACCCCCATAATGCCTTTTTTAGGCAAGGCTCAAATTCTAAACCTACCACCCTAGAACACAAAAAAGGAAAAAAACTAAGGGTAATGCTGCTCAATGCCAGAAGTCTCAATCTCAAAATGCACGCATTCGAGGCCCTTCTCAGTATGGAGAACATCGATGTCTGTGCTGTGACAGAAACCTGGTTCAAGGCTTCTGAGAGCACCCCAGCGCTATCAGGTTTTACCTCATATCATGCGTTCCGGCCCCAAAATCCGGACAATACCAAGAAAGGAGGGGGGGTATCCATATTCATCAAGGACACCCACACCTCAAGACTGGTGGCAACGCACGATGCATCGGAGACCATCCAGGTGCAATTAACCATAGGCAAGACTGCTCTGCAAATTGTAGCATGTTACAGGCCACCCTCACAAACTCAGGAACCTCACATGGCCTTCCTGAAAACACTAGAGGGATAAATGTATCACCAAACACCATCATACTAGGTGACTTCAATTACCCTAATATAGACTGGGAACACTACTCAAGCCCAAACACCCTAGCCCAAAAGTTCCTGGAATTCATAAACTCAAATGCCATGGAACAACTAGTCACCATCCCCACAAGAGGAGATAACATACTTGATCTCATCATCACGAACATGGGAGCACAATGTTCAACACCGGAAGTATACCCCTCACTGGTGAGATCAGATCACAAACTAATCTCGCTGGAGGTCCTCATCCCACCCCCACCTGAAATAAAAAAGACCACAGTAAAGAACTTCTCAAAAGCCGACTTCACACTTCTAAAGACTAGCGTGGTCTCCTTTAAGGCACCCGAGCCGGCGGAAAACAGTACTCAAGCCGCTGAATCACTTACAAACACCTTCTACCAGCACCTGCAGGACTGCATGGATAAGGCAATCCCAAACAAAACAAAGACTCTTAGTACCAAAGGCAAGCGTCCAGTCTGGTGGACCCCAGCCATAAACAAACTCTACAATAAAAGGAGGAAGCTACTACAAGATAGAGCAAAATCCTTAAAAGGTAAGACACCCTTGATCACTATAAGTAAAAAACTAAGAGCTCTCATAAAATCATCCAAAGCAAATTTCGAGAGAAAAATAGCTAAAGACTCAAAAGACAATCATAAGGCCTTCTTTAGCTATGTTAGAAACCTAGGAGGAAACTCCCAGATATGCTCAGAACTAGTTCAAAATGATGTGAAGATTACTGATCCTACAGACATTGCCAACATACTGGCTGACAGGTTCAGTGCAAACTCCCCCCCCCAAAAGGAGAGATATCTATACCAAACGATTGCAGCCCCCCAAACATCTCCAGCGCCCAAGTGAGAACTGCTCTCTCCAAAGCAAAAAACACAGCATCCATGGGACCTGATGGTGTCCCCGGCTGTGTGCTCCACGAACTCAATGAGGAATTAAACCCACAGCTAGGACAGCTGTTTAATCAAAGTCTTACCTCGGGATACGTACCCAGGGAGTGGCGCACTGCAACTGTGGTCCCACTTCACAAAGGCGGTGCCTCCACCGACCCTGGAAATTACCGGCCCATTAGCTTGACAAGCCTTATCTGCAAAGCCATGGAGAGGATCATAATGGACCTCATAAATAAAGACATAGGGAATTTGCAGACTTTGGATCCAACCCAGTTTGGCTTTGTCAAAGGCAGATCATGCCTTTTAAACTTGGTTGACTTCTTCGAAACAGTCACCAAAGCCATTGACGAGGGAAAGGCAGTCCATACAGCCTACCTCGATCTGGCTAAGGCCTTCGATACAATACCCCACTCGGGTATCATTGAAAAACTCATCAGCTTAAATGTTAACCCATACATCACAAGATGGGTTGCAAACTGGCTGAGTGACAGAACCCACAGGGTCAGAGTTGCTGGCGCCATGTCAGACTCAAAACCTGTCACAAGTGGTGTCCCACAGGGCTCAGTCCTGGGCCCACTCTTGTTTGGCATCTACTTTTCCAAGTACAAGCAAACACAGGAGGGTTATGGCTGACAAAGTTTGCAGATGACTGCAAACTGGGCGCCATAGTAGAAAACACATCTAACACAGATATCCTTCAGAAGGGTCTCACAGAAACGGATAACTGGTGCCAGAGCCACGGCCTGAAGTTAAATGCCAAAAAATGCATAGTCATACCCTTTGGGAAAAACAAGGTTACCCCTAGCTACCAAATAGGTGGCAATCCACTGAGCACAGAAGAAGTTATCAGGGACCTGGGGACCCAGGTTGATAGTAGTCTGTCATTCGACACCCATGTAGCTAAAGTAGTTAGGAAGACCTTCTACATTGCCCACCTTATCATGAAGGGATTCTCATCTAGATCAAGGGAGGTCATAGTCTCCCTTTACTCATCACTCATCAGACCAATGATTGAGTACAATGCCCCATTCGGGATGTATCTGACCCGACACTTGCAGCAGCTGGAGAGGCCTCAAAAGTTCCTCACCAAAAGGATAAAGGGTCTCAAAAATCTGTCCTATGCTGCCCGACTGAAAGAACTCCAGCTCTATTCAGTCGCTTACCACTTGCTCAGAGGTGACCTTTGCCTAACATACAAGGCCATGTCAAACCCAGATTTGATGAATATGCTTCACCTCAAAAAATCTAGATCCATCAGAGCCACAAGGGCGGGAGACTTAAACCTCAACACGGCTATTAATAGGACGTGCTGGAGGGATAGATTCATCACCCAAAGACTCCCTATGCTGTGGAACAAAATCCCGGTACATGTGAGGCAGAGCACCTCGCTGGCCTTGTTCAAGAGAAATCTTGACCAATGGATGGGAGATCGCAGATATACCCCAGGGATTACCTCAGTGTCACTGCTCGACAGAGGCACAGCAAAATAATGGGTATAGTTCCCCATACTAAAGGGGTGGTGTAAGCCACAAAACTATGGGCTAGGCTTGTAAATGCCCTCAGGCAGATAGCCTAGTATGAACCTATGAACCTATCAGATAAGCAATAATTAAATAAGAGTCACTGATACTGATCTGGTTAATAAGTGATAACACCTAAATCAACATGATGTAGTCATAACCAACATGAAATGGTAAATAGTTAGCCCATCATTAATATGAACAAAATTAAACATAATTAAACATATATAGGCAAGATCCGGATTATAAAAGTCACAAAATATTAGTAGTCCTAGATCTTATAAAGTGTGCGTCATATTATAACTAGATAGGATGCATGACATAGAAATGTAAAATAACATCCAGATTATATAATGGACATCATACAAAAAGGACATATGCTATGAAAATGTTCCTTGTATGTCCCAAATTCAATTGTAAATCATCATTCACACTGTAAAAACAATGGATCAACTGTTCAAAAAACACAGAGATATGTGTGATTCAAAAAGTGTTTAGCCTGGGCTTAAATATACATATTCAAAACTTGCTGTATATTAACATGCTAAATAATCATATAACCATCATATAGAGATGAACCCAATCAGTTATGAATAGACCATCTATTCCAGGGTTGCATGTATTTGTAAAAATGAAAAAAGAGCACTCCCTAATTATGAAACCTTGCCCTGCTATAACACCACTAAATTTGAATGTGGTCCAAATTGTGAATGAAGAAATATAATATCATATAGTCACATAATATGCATGTGAATTGACTACGCATAAACTGAATAACACATTAGGAAATATTAGGACAAAAAAGATACTGTAATACGTGGCTAAACAGACACAAGCTTCATCTAACCCAACATAAATGAGTGTGAAGTCGCCATGAATAAAAAAGGAAAAAAAGGGAAATGCATTTCTCCTATCCCAGTTATTGTGTCCTATAAACATTAATGATATTTCTTACACATAAGGGAAAAATGCCTTAAAAAGAATGGTGGTAGATTTAAATACAATTATTAGAAGCCTAAGAAAATGGCATGAGGCTTGGTTCATGAAGAAAATACACAATCCAAAGTATCAAAATGTTCACATAAATACTCGAGTGTCTTTGGAATGCAGCATGGGATGGGATACCCCAATCCGCCACACTCAATTCTCTATTTCGTTGTATTTAATTGCGTTGAAAAACGAGCCTATAAGTTTGGTAAAATAAAGTTCAAACACAATCCTCAAGACCCGTAGTGACTTATGTCAAGAACACACTAGCAGTCTATATCCAATCGTCGTAAATACAAAACGAACTGGAAGTTCAGTTATTTGTCGAAACCATCTCTTTGACTAGCGTATCCCAAATGACTGCACATCAGGTCCAAACCAATATTCTCAGCCGTAAATAGATCAAGTTTTCATGAAACCAATGATAGAAAGCCCCGTAGATGTTGTAGATATCTATGTTCATCAAATTAAGGCTTGATGTAAAATAAGTTCCCAAATGCGTATTCAACTGACACCATAAATCACGGTATCAATGTGAAAAAAGTATGATGCTGGTAGCCCGTATATATATAAGATATATAGTAAACATACCTCTAATGTCCCGCTCAAGCATCGTAATAGTAACAATACATTTTGAAGAACAAACAGCCCCAATGTGTCCAAATTTGTTCAGCGACAGTCGTCTTATTGGAAAGAAATATTCTTAAGCTGGCGTATCCAAAAAAGTAGAACGCCTGGGCCTAGTTAACAAAGAAACTTGTTCCAAAGTTATCGCTTGCAAGATGCAGGTCGTATAATAACCAAAACGTCCAGGTCCCAACATAAATACACCAAAGGAGGCATCCCTGAACGAACCAGCGAGACCAAACTTTAGTTATCTCCTGACAACCAGGACAGGAACTGAACACCAACAGCGAGGAACAACCAACGTAGAAAACACTCCACCTCGCAAGTACGTCTGTGCACGGCCAACCAAACTTGAAAAAAAACACCAAAGCCAGCACTGAAAGTTCCAAATCCAAATATTTATTGAAAATGAGCTAGTGCAACATAAGCACTATAGTAACAGTTCGATCCTCATACTAGTTTCGGAAAAAACCTTCTTCAGTGAGGAAGAAAAACAAAAAAGCAGCTCACTGATAGGCAAGGATGCTTATAAATGATACAGGACCAATAGAAAACCAAGGCACATAATTTATGTGCATACATAATAGGTAACAAAAAAGATGATGCATCTTGATGAACAAAATGTTTCATTTAAATGCCAATGAATATATATATATTTAATACAGTACAAAAAATGGACATTGTCAGTCAGCTTCCATATATACAGAAAAGTGTCAAAACAGTATATCATACTTATGAAAAGTATATATAATGCATAGCCCAAAAAAACACACATTTGTGTGACAAATGTATAGGTTGTCAATAATATATGTAATAACATATTATCAATAATATGTCATGCTTATGGCACACATATAATGTATAGCTTAGTAAAGCACAACAATAATGTCTACTGCGCTACTAATTATAGGACCAGGGTTCAATTGTGAAGTTGTCCAGTCATATATACCTGACCAATCTGATGTCCAAAAATAAAGTTGGGTCCTATGCTGGGTATAATTTAAACACCTCATATGAAATACAAACTATGATGGTATGTGTAATCATCACAGTTATTAATCAAATATGGTATATCACAGCAAAAGGTGAATGGGTATCTATGTCAACTGGTAGTCTTATAATAATAAAGAGAACCATCAAACGGGTATATACATGTGATAACAATATAATACCCAATAATAGATAACCAAAAGAACAAATCTGTGTATAAACAGCATAGGCAAAAAGTCTATGTTCATTTAACCCAAATGTTCGTTAAGACCAGGTGGAAATAGTGCTCCTAAATGGATAATCCAATATTTTTCTTTGTGGCTGAGTATACTTTGCCAGCCCAATTGGTTATGTCTATTTCCCATAACCTTGTCAATGATCATGAACATGAAATTAGCTGTTGTGTGTTTAATGGAATGTTGGTATAAAGCATTGGTAGTTTTATAACCACTCATGGCAGGAACCATCAGATAGTCAGGGAGATCCTGAACCAAAACTGGAATATCCTGCTAGCCAATGACCATGTACGACAGATTTTGGGAAACAAGTGTTCCATCACTTATAGGAGGGGCAAAACCTTGGGCACATTGTTTTCACATTTTAAACACAAGGAGAGTGGTGGTGCCCAGTATAAACAACTTACCATCTCTGGGGACGAATTGTTAGGCACTTTTCCTTGTGGCCATTGCAGTTCATGTTGCCAGGTGAATAAGCTCAAACAATTCACCAGTGCCAATACAAGTAGAGTTTATGATGTACGTACATTTGGCAATTGTTCATCTAGTTGGGTGATCTATCTGGCCACATGCCAATGCAATGCTTTCTATGTGGGTAAAACTTCTCGCCCGCTTAGAACTAGGATAAGTGAACATAGGAGTGAAATACGAAACAAAAAAACTACCAATGCTTTATACCAACATTCCATTAAACACACAACAGCTAATTTCATGTTCATGATCATTGACAAGGTTATGGGAAATAGACATAACCAATTGGGCTGGCAAAGTATACTCAGCCACAAAGAAAAATATTGGATTATCCATTTAGGAGCACTATTTCCACCTGGTCTTAACGAACATTTGGGTTAAATGAACATAGACTTTTTGCCTATGCTGTTTATACACAGATTTGTTCTTTTGGTTA
The DNA here is from genome assembly GCF_019279795.1 of Protopterus annectens. NCBI lineage: Eukaryota > Metazoa > Chordata > Ceratodontiformes > Protopteridae > Protopterus > Protopterus annectens. Next base: position 1,070,672,728 of record NC_056729.1, on the reverse strand, counting down.
TCTATTATTGGGTATTATATTGTTATCACATGTATATACCCGTTTGATGGTTCTCTTTATTATTATAAGACTACCAGTTGACATAGATACCCATTCACCTTTTGCTGTGATATACCATATTTGATTAATAACTGTGATGATTACACATACCATCATAGTTTGTATTTCATATGAGGTGTTTAAATTATACCCAGCATAGGACCCAACTTTATTTTTGGACATCAGATTGGTCAGGTATATATGACTGGACAACTTCACAATTGAACCCTGGTCCTATAATTAGTAGCGCAGTAGACATTATTGTTGTGCTTTACTAAGCTATACATTATATGTGTGCCATAAGCATGACATATTATTGATAATATGTTATTACATATATTATTGACAACCTATACATTTGTCACACAAATGTGTGTTTTTTTGGGCTATGCATTATATATACTTTTCATAAGTATGATATACTGTTTTGACACTTTTCTGTATATATGGAAGCTGACTGACAATGTCCATTTTTTGTACTGTATTGAATATATATATATTCATTGGCATTTAAATGAAACATTTTGTTCATCAAGATGCATCATCTTTTTTGTTACCTATTATGTATGCACATAAATTATGTGCCTTGGTTTTCTATTGGTCCTGTATCATTTATAAGCATCCTTGCCTATCAGTGAGCTGCTTTTTTGTTTTTCTTCCTCACTGAAGAAGGTTTTTTCCGAAACTAGTATGAGGATCGAGCTGTTACTATAGTGCTTATGTTGCACTAGTTCATTTTCAATAAATATTCGGATTTGGAACTTTTAGTGCTGGCTTTGGCGTTTTTTTTTCAAGTTTGGTTGGCCGTGCACAGCCGTACTTGCGAGGTGGAGTGTTTTCTAGCCTGGGAGAAACAACATATACTTGACAATTCTAATATAGTCTTCTACAGGAGATTTGTAGATGATCTCTTTCTCCTGTGGAAGGGTACGGATGATATGCTCGTATCTTTCTTTGAACAACTGAATAATATGAACTCATTTTTAAAGTTTACTTTAGAATTCTCAATATACACCATCAATTACTTAGATGTAACCATACTCCGAGTAAATGATACTCTTACGAGCAGGGTTTACCGTAAGCCATGTTATAGGCCAGCATATTTACATAGATCTAGTATGCATAATCCCAAGGTTTTTGAGAACATCATAAAAGGACAAGCTATGAGACTATCAAGATTGTCTTGTGAGGATACATGTTTTGTAAATGAACTTCATAGTCTCCAGATAGGGTTGTTGAATAGAGGCTATAGTGAACGGGAGGTTACCAAAGCATATTTTGATGTAGGTAATTTGAGAAGTATGAGGGCAAAACCCTATTACTCAGATAGAGGTGATTTACCTATTAGACCTATGAATAGGAATAAACAGAGAAATGAGTCCATTGTCCTTCCATTTAGTAACAACACTGACATTGTTGAAAAGACTATAATGTCTAATTGGAACATACTCATGGTTGATGAGAGTCAGGAATATAGTAGGTGACTCTCCTACATTTGTTTATAAGAATATGAAATGCCTTAAACAAACTCTTTGTTACAACAAGTTGGGTATGAGTCTCGTTCCTATGAATCCTAGGAGTTTTTGGGTGACCAAGAAATGTGGTAGATGCTTACAATGTGACTCCATAGATGAGTCACGCTTTTTTAAGCATCCGGACACTGGGCATCTATGGGAATTGCGTAACAACAGCACTTGTAACACCAAAAATGTAGTTTATGTGGCACATTGTTTGATCTGTTTCTGTTTCTATGTGGGCAAGACAAATAGGACCCTTAGAGAACGAATTAGAGACCATGCCTATTGTCTTGCCAGAAAACAAGAATATAGTGCCCTGGCCAGACACACTTTACAAAGGGGAGTAGACCATATATTTGCATTTCAAATATTACATGTTCAAGCAGAGGATATTCGGCTGGGTGATATTGTGAATCAGACTGAACAAGCAGAACTTGGGTGGATTTTTAGACTAGCTGCACATAGGGGCAGGGGCCTCAGTGACAGTGTTTCTTTGGAGCCTCATCTTAAGGCTAGAAAACTAAGATAGTTTTTAATATGTTGTTTTAAATAAATATGTATGGCGTGTGGTTAGTATACATGCCTTATTTTAGGATGTTATGTTTTACGTTTATCTGTGAGTTTTTATGAGTTAGTACTCCAGCATTTATGTTTGCTATGCATTTTTTTAGACATTTTCAGCTTTGAATACATAGCTTTGAATTGCTGTTAGATTTAATTAATTGATTAATTAGTTAATTGATTTTGAGTGTTTGTTAGGGTATTTAATGCAACTTTGAATTCAGTATGGTTATGTCTGATGAAGCGGATATAGCATCCGCGAAAGCGCTCACATTTTATTGTTAATAAATACCATTTCTACATTTGGAATTACTTGTTTCTTGTGGTGGAGTTTTAACAATCTATCAACAGACTGCATTCCTTCTTTCTTGGGTTTGTTCTTTATATATATATATATATATATATATATATATATATATATATATATATATATATATATATATATACATATATATATATATATATATATATATATGGTTCTACCTGACTTCGACAGCGCAGAAGACCGACAGCGAATTGAGCTCCAGAAGATCGAAACGAAGAAGACCGACGCCAATCGCGAGTGGCAGAACATCGACAATGCAGAAGACCGACACGACGGATGACAACACCAACGCCGAGGATGCCGACATGGGGAAAGGCTGTGTGAGTATGCGGTAGTGACGGACGTTAGGGTGCGAGGCAGGTAAGTGTGGAGATTGACGGTCTGTGGGGATAGGGTCGGGTTAAGTGAGTTAGGGTTAGGGAGCGATAGGGGTGGGTTAAGTGAGTTAGGGTTAGGGAGCGATAGGGGTGGGTTAAGTGAGTTAGGGTTAGGGAGCGATAGGGGTGGGTTAAGTGAGTTAGGGTTAGGGCGATAGGGCGGGTTAAGTGAGTTAGGGTTAGGAGCGGGTAGGTAAGTGTGCGATAGTGACGGACCTTAGGGTTAGGTAAGGTTTAGTGTGGGCTTGTAAGGATTTTGGTGTGCTTGTGTTGTGTGTGTGGTTTGTGGAATGGGGATGTGTTTTGTTTTTAATAATTGTTATTGTGGTGTGTGCAGTGTATGGGGTTTCGTGTTTGTGTACCGTCGGTTATTTCGTTGTCGGTTATGTGTGGTTTCGTGTTTATGGACTGTCGAATATGTGGTGTCGGTGATGTGGTTGTCGGTGTTGTGTGGTTTCGGCTATGTCAGGTAGAACCATATATATATATATGTGTGTGTGTGTGTGTGTATATATATGTGTCTCTCAGACAGTAAAGTACTGTGACAAAAATCCCTATGCCATCAGTAAACTTTTAAGAAGTGCATACAGATAAAAGTTACATTTGCTAATATATATATATATATATTAGCAAATGTAACTTTTATCTGTATGCACTTCTTAAAAGTTTACTGATGGCATAGGGATTTTTGTCACAGTACTTTACTGTCTGAGAGACACAGCCTTATTAACTTTCATCACAAATGTTACTGTCACAGCTGTTTCTCTTCACACTCTTCTGTTATTTCAATGAAATGCAAATGTCATATACTGTCGATGACAAAGGGGTGTTAGCCTCCTAGGATAGCCCATAGACTTTGCTATAGAAGGGAGTGCTGGTCACAGGTAGAGGTGACTGTTACTTGCATAAAAAATTACTGTTCTGTGGTAAATATCTACACATGTGTTGGGGACAGTTTGTTTGAAAGCAGTTATAACGATTGTTATTCCTTGTTTGGTACAAAATATAATTTGCCTGTTGTTTTGGGAGTGGGGCAGCCAAGTTCCATTTCTGTGTTGCCACAATAAAAAAAAATGTTTTTACAGAGTTTTTTGTTATTGTTAGTCCTTTTTTGGATCAAACTTGGTTTGTGTGTGACTGTGATATGTTACAACCACATAATCCTTTTTTATATTTGAATAACTGAAATGTTTTGTTTCTCCAGTGGGTAAAATTGAAAAGCTAATAATATGTGGTATATCTAAGCAGGACTTTTATTTATGTGATATTTGTGTGTAGTATCCTTATTTTGTGTTTTATGTCACCTAGGACTATGGCACCCAAGTGTCCCAATCCCTACAACCCCCCTTTCAGTGACTGAGAGAACAACGTGATTGTCTAAGCCTGTCATCAACATGTTGCCTTTATGCTTGAGAGAGGACATGGGAATATGTCTTTGTGATATTTGTGTGTAGTATCCTTCTTTTGTGTTTGATGTCACCTAGTACTATGGCACCCAAGAGTCCCAATCCCCACAACCCCCCCTTCAGTGACTCAGAGAAGAACATGATTGTTCAAGCCTGCTATCAACATGATGCCTTTATGCTTGAGAGATGATGTGGGAATATGTCTTGAAGAATGCAAGTTTGGAACCAGACAGTGAACAGCATCAATGCTGTTGTGTGTGTGTGTGTGGGGGGGGGGGCAGCAGGACATATGGTCAGGTGTGTCGTAGGGCCACTGATATGATTTCATCAGCCCAGAGACAAGCAGTTGCAGTGTCCCATGGATAGTTGGTAATTCGGGGGGGCTGCTACAGGGCCAACACTTACACCAAATGAAGAGTTCCTGTCCACTGTCAGAGACCCAGCATGCTCAATGGAAAATGCACAATAACATGTGACTGATGTTGGTGCTGCTGTTTCAGGGAGGACAAGTATGCCCCAGGATCAGCTTCCAGGTAGGCTTACATATGTTAATTCATGGAGATTTCTTATATAGTATAATGTTGAAAACAATAGTTAAGTTAGTTTAATACATTTTTTTTTTTGGAGGGGGGACTACTTACAGATTGATACACTTAACAACACATTCTGGTTCATTTCACATGGGCTTGGAGTGGGCATTTCATCCAAGTTTCATTTAAATGTATTGTTAATGGACATATAAAGGCCGCCCCCCCCCCCCCATGTTATTGTTATTGTGATGATGGTGTCCTTACATTTTGCTTAACTTCTTCCAGGATCATCCTCTCTAGTAAATATGGAGTCATCTGCACATGGTAAGCCAAACAATTTTATTTCAGTAGTGATGAGCATTTGACATAAATATGCATTTATCCATATGTGTGAGGTGAGTGTCAGGACTGTGAGTTTATTGCTGTACCATCTGTGGTAGTGGCACCAGTGTTAGTTTGTTAGCATATATTAAACTGTAGTAGTTAGTTATTAATTTCTTAAAGATGTTTGTTGCTTATGTCACAGGTAATCCTGACAGTGGAAATGTAAGACTCTTACCACCTGATGTTGGAGTATTGGCAAACTCTGATGATGATGGTGGCCAAACACAGGCACAGTCGGGGGGGGGGGGGGGTGCAGAGTTTGAATCTGACTTTATGGTTGACATTCAGCCATCTCAACAAACAGCTAACACCAACATAGAGCAGCAGCAGCAGTAAGTATATAAAACCTGTTAACTTTTTGATGAATGTTATTAAGCACTGAGGAAGGGTACTTGATACCTGAAAGCTTTGCTGTTTTTATTAAACTTACTGCTGCTGCTCTACGTTGGTGTTAGCTATTTGTTGAGATGTGCTATTTGTTTTACTGCTACACCTTTAACCTGAGGAGTCTTTTGGTTGCGTTTTATAGTCATTCATTCATCCCCTTTAATTCCATCAAACACAGCCATTAGGCTTACACAAACCCATTCCAGTGAGCCCTCAGATATTGGATAGGTGGAGGGTGAGAATTTGATCATGGTAGTATGGTTACTAAGACTTCAATGCCTGTTGACTCTGGCCATAGCCAAAGTGTGGGCAGGGTGTCACCCAGCAGGGTTGTTAGGGATGCTCGGAGGAGGCCTGCTATCCATCATCCACTTGATCCGGGTGTGTCTTTCTGTACCATTAGATGTATGTTTAGGGCCATCATGGAGGCACAAGCACTTTCCAGTAAGGCCACTGAGGAAATGTTTAAGGTTGTTGATGTGGCAAAGTCTGGCATGTGTGACTACCTCCACTGTGTTTCTGATTCAATGGATCAGATGAATGGCACATTGGAATGGGTGGTGTTTGTGATGGAAAGCCTGCTGGGAGGGGAACAGCATCCACATGGATATAGGTCAAACACATCATTTGATGTTAGCCTTCGTGGCCATGCCTGATCATGCTCCCGTAGTGGCACTACTTCCACTGCTCTGTCAGTGGTTGACGTATTCACATTCAGATATGGCAGGCCATGGGGACACGGTCCTGGTTGTACTCACTTGGACAGCTCATCCAGCAGACATCAGTCACATTCAGGTAGCAGCAGTGCATCTGGCCATAGGCATGGAAGTACCAGTGCAACTCCTGGCAGAACCATTTCACTGGGTCAGGGATGATGATGATGAACTGTTACCTCTACCATGCAAGGCTCATACCTGTCTGACAAACCTATATTCATAACCCAGAGGCTCCCTTCACTCTGGAATAAAATCCCAGTCCAGGTTAGGCAGAGTCCCTCATTGACTCTCTTCAAGAGGAATCTTGATGAGTGGATGGGAGATCGTAGGTTTACCCCGGGTATCAGTTCTGTGTCACTGTTAGACAGAGGCACAGTATACTAACCTCAAAAAAGGGCATAGCAAAATTAATTTAAAATGGATGGCGAAAGCCAAACACATTCTGGCTAGGCTTATAAATGCCCTAGGGCAGATAGCCTAGTATGAACCTATGAACCTATACCAGGACATACAGCTAGCACAGAGCTTGGTTGGGTTCTTTTAGACACTCATACACCAATTTCACCTGGAGTGCCCATACAGACACTCAGACGTAGCAGTTACATTGGTCATTTGTGAGGCTTACAGCTCATGCTGTCTCATAGCATTTTTGATACTTTATCCAAATGTCTGCCTACTTCTCTTTCTTACTCACATGCACTAACTATCATTTGTGACAGCCTTTGCCTCCTACCTCCCAACACCCTATGCAAATGATTTATTTTTTTTTTATTTTACATTTGTTTACCTAGAATGTTCGGCTGGGCCAAAGGCCCGTTTTCAGCAGAGGCCCGGGGAGAAAAGCTCTATAAAAAATTTACAAAGTTGAGAAATATTTAACAATACACATAATTTAAAAAGAAGTATTTTACAGGAGACATTGTATATAATTTGAGTATATGAGATGACATTAACGGTAGTGAATACAAAAATGTAGCGCCGTGGTATATAGAATGATGATAACTGTAACATATCCCTGTTTTCTATTTTTGGGATCCAGGGATACATAAGTCTTTTGTCTGATGTCCAGGGTGCATAGCTGACTGAGTGCTTAGTATATCTGTGTTTGCGATGCTGTTTTGCCAATTGTACTGCTTTCTTACAGGTTCTTGTAATGTGTACATATCTCCCAACAAAGCTGGACCAAGCCATAAAGAAAAGTGTGACACAGGCCCAACAATGGGGAGAGTTGTTTTAACTTTGTGTTCTTACAAACTTAGTAGTTCATAGAATAACAGACTTTGCATTACTATTTTAATTTTTTTTCTGAGGGATATGAAGTATGAAACTGAAATGTGTGCCATTATTTTCTAACGTCACTCTTTAATGCTTTGTCAGTACAAAATAATGAGGCCAAACTGTGGGCATTCGGCGAAAATCTGTACATTTTATATGGATGAATGTGTGACTCTGTCACATGAGGCCTATTAGCTGATAGAGGGCACATGTATTCACATAAGTCACTGCTATCACATCTTGATGTAACTGCTGTAAAAATCACCCACCTTATACTTACATAAATTACCAAGTAATAGTATGCAAGGATATGCCATTTATTTATGTTGTTAGACATTTATGTTTCTATTCCAGGTTCAACGGTTACCTTGAAATCGAACAGCTGCAAGAGTTTTAGTTCAGGGCTGACTCTGTCTGATGCTAGCAGTACACAGCTATTACATAGGTAAGTAAAGGTTGTAAGCATTGCCTGGCATCAATGTTACTGTATGTATGTGTATAGGATGAAGGTTTTAGCCCCTTAGGTGGTAAGCATGTGCGCTATCCATTGCCTCTTGGCCAGTACAAGGGCATATTGTGCACATCTACATCTGCCTATGTCCACAACGGCAGCTGGTCTCCCCCTCTGACTCCTCATCTGCATGTGGCTGTGATAAACTTGCCAGTGGTGGGATATGTGGCCCTTCCCCTTGCTGTTCCTGCCAGATCTGTTTTTTCATGTTAATGTTGTGAATCATGTCACAGATGTTGAATATTTTAGCACATGTATGGGTATTGTACTGCAGGCCTCCCCCAGATGTAGCTAGGCAAAGGAACCGTGACTTCAGCAGCCCAAACACATACTCTATGAAATTTCTTGTTTGAGCGTGTGCCTCATTATAGTGTTCTTCAGTTGGTGTGTATGCATTTCTGACAGGCGTCATCAGACATGTTTCCAGTGCATAACATGCATCCCCCAGTAAATGACCCTGAGGGATATGCCTTCAAGTAAACATCTCATACAGTTGAGAGTTGTGCCAGATATGTCAGTCGTGGTAACTGCCTGGGTTGCCAGCACACACACATTCAGGATGATTCCCTTAGCATTACACACAATCTGGCAGTTACTGGAGTTGTAGCCCTTTCTATTTAAGTACACCCTTCTCTGTTCCCTGGGTGGTGTATTGATTTCTACATGTGTACAATCTATGGCACCCAAAACCTCTAGGTAGTGTGCTACAGGGCAGAACTCCTTCATAGTTATGGCTCTGTCCTCAGGTGTAGTGGGAAAGTATATGTACTCACTGGCATGTTGTAGCATAGCATTCAGGAATTAATGGAGGATCCTGGAAGCTGATGCCTGTGACACCCCAAGCATGTCCTCTGTTGGTCTCTGAAAGGTTCCAGTAACTAAAATTCTAAGTGCTACACATACCTTAGTCTCCACTGCGATTGGCTCCCCTTGGTTTGCCTATGCTCTCAGTTGAGGATGACAGAGGTTGCAGAGTTCCTGTGATGTGTCTCTATCCTCCCTGTAGCACTCTATAATTTGCACATCATGCAGACTATGAAAACTTAAATACTTCTTCTTCTTCTTGGCAGTGGCCTATTAGCAGCAGCAGCTGCATAGACATGGGCCTACTGTACATACACATGAACAAGAGCAACAGCAGCCCCCAACATTTTTCCGTGTAGTCTTGTATCCATGGCTGCATTCCAATAGGTTTTGTAATTCATATGGAAAATCAGCACTGAGTCTTCACAGTTGGTTTCTAGCTTGTTGAATAACTCCATCTTGGTTGATTAGTATACAATTCAGCTGTTTAAGTTGTAATTAGCATACCATAATGTTTATCGTGTTTGAGCGGCTTTACACACCATGTAGAGTGACTTACAGAATACAGAATGGCAACATGCACACGGTTTTAGTGGTCGGTGCAGCCTTTATTGAAGCCACAAAGAATAAGCACTTGAAGTTAACTGTTCAAACAGAGAAATGTTTAGGTTAAAAACTAAGATGATGGTTTAATGAAATATGCTAGAGGAAACACACATTTTAGGGCACTGCATGCATACATCTTTGATGGTCACACAGACAGACTGCAAATTTTCCACCAGCAAATGCAGATGTTGATATATTCATATTTAGGCTATATGTTTTAAGAAACTATTTAATTTAATTTTATTTTGAATTTGTTAATGGATAGGTAGGATGTCCTGGGACCCTTTTCAGCTACAAATATCTTTTTTTATTAACTAGCTAAGATCCATTAATCTCAAACTACTTTTTTCAAGGTACTTACTTGCATTGCTCAGCGTAAGTAAATTAGTAAAAATGACACGGTATGCAAGTGGAGAGTATTTCAAATTATAGGCTACATTAAGAAACTTGTTAGTTGAGCATTGCCATAACCATATGGTCTATACCTTCTTTGCTTGCAATGACCCTATATGATGTGATATAAAACATTTTGGTTTGTTTCTAAATTAAACAGGAACATTTGCTAGCATTCACTTTGTTTTCCAAGTCCATTTTAGGCCCTTTACTCTTCTCTCTTTATACTAACAACCTTCACACTTCCACTCAACATGCAACTGTCATACAATATGCAGATTATTCCACACTAATTTGTGCAGCATCTTCTTTAAATGAACTCCAGTCGCTAACTCAACTTTCCTTACTATCAGTTGAAATATTCCTATCCAACATTCAACTGATTTTGAATCCTAGTAAATAAAACTACTTCTCTTCAAACCTACTAGAGCCACCTCCTTATGTCCAGTAACAATTCTATGGTGTTGAGAGTGACAATTTGAGATTTGGCACTCACATAGCTCACACTATTAAGAAAGTACATACGAAACTGGGTACTCTCTATAGGGACAGACAGTTTTTCACCAAACAAGCAAAAACCACTATATCACATGTCCATCTCTTCTCCACCCTTCTATACGCCTCTCCTGTCCTTACCAATCTCAAAAAGACTGATTTAGCAAAATTAGAATCCTGCTACAATAAAATTGCCAGGTATGCCTCTGGCTCCCCTTATAAAACACACCACTGCACAGCTTTAAAGCAACTTAACTGGCTAGAATCTGTCCATCTCTTGCAGCACAATCAACTGATGCTAGCTCATAAAATCCTGTATCATCCTCAGAAAACCCCCTCACTGCAAAAACTACTGCAACCTTACTCTAGTAACAGGACTCTCCACTCTAATAATAAATTCCTTCTAGAAGTTACTAAACCCAACAATACAGCAGTTAAATCACTTTTTCGTAATTTTGTGTCCAAAATATGGAACTCTTGAGCACCACCCATAACTTGCATACCATTAATATCTCTGTTTAAAAAGTCACTAAGAACACACTTTACAGATACTTGGCTCTGCTCTTGTACAGGATATTCCTTGTGTCATTTTTCACTATCCTATTCAGTCTATGTGGGTAAATAGCTCATGTCTTTGTACAATGGGCAAAATTTGGACTCTTTCATTACAATACTTGCCTTTTAAATGAGTTTATATAGCTGTACATACCATTTTTGATTTCTTGTATCTACCTGGAAATGATTGATTCTTGCTTGAATACTCACAATTATTGTATATACTGTTTTTTTCTTGACACTATCTATTACTATACCAACATTGATTGATTGATTGATTGATTGATTGATTGATTGATTGATTGATTGATTGATTGGGTAATGTGCAGAGCTGTAGTAACTACAGAGGGATTAAATCGATCAGTCACAGCATGAAGTTATGGGAAAGAGTAGTGGAAGCTAGGTTAAGAAGGGACGTCATGATTAGTGATCAGCAGTATGGTTTCATGCCAGGAAAGAGCACTACAGATGCAATGTTTGCTCTGAGATTGTTGATGGAGAAGTACAGAGGTCAGAAGGAGTTGCATTGTGACAGGGTGCCTAGAGAGAAGTTGTGGTATTGTATGAGGAAGTCGGGAGTGTCAGAGAAGTATGTAAGAGTGGTACAGGATATGTACGAGGGTAGTGAGACAAAGGTGAGGTCTGTGGTGGGAGTGACGGATGCATTTAAGGTGGAGGTGGGATTACATCAACGATCAGCTCTGAGTCCTTTCTTATTTGCAATGGTGATGGACAGGTTGACAGATGAGATCATACAGGAGTCCCTGTGGACTATGATGTTTGCAGATGACACTGTGATCTGTAGTGAGATTAGGGAACAGGTGGAGGAGACCCTGGAGAGGTGGAGATATGCTCTAGAGAGAAGAGGAATGAAGGTCAGCAGGACTAAGACAGAATATATGTGTGTGAATGAGAGGGAGGATAGAGGAATGGTGAGGATGCAGGGAGTAGAGGTGGTGAAGGTAGATGAGTTTGAATACTTGGGATCAACAGTTCAGAGTAATGGTGAGTGTGGAAGAGAGGTGAAGAAGAGAGTACAGGCAGGATGGAGTGGGTGGAGAAGAGTGCCAGGGGTAATTTGTGACAGACAAGTACCAGTAAGAGTGAAAGGGAAGGTCTACAAGAGGGTAGTGAGACCAGCTATGTTATATGGGTTGGAGACAGTGGCATTAACAAAAAGGCAGGAGTCAGACTTGGACGTGGCAGAGTTAAAGATGTTAAAATTTGCACTGGGTGTGACGAGGGTGGACAGGATTAGGAATAAGTATATTAGAGGGTCAGCCCAAGTTGGAAGGTTTGGAGACAAAGCCAGAGAGGCAAGATTACATTGGTTTGGACATGTGCTGAGGAGTGATGCAGAATATATTGTGATAAAGATGTTAAGGATGTAGCTACCAGGTAACAGAAAAAGAGGAAGGCCTAAGATAAGGTTTATGGATGTGGTGAGAGAGGACATGCAGGTGGTTGGTGTGACAGAGCAAGATGCAGAGGACAGGAAGAAATGGAAACAGATGGTCTGCTGTGGCGACACCTAACGGGAGCAGCCGAAAGAAGAAGAAGAAGAAGAAGAAGACTATACCAACCTTGTACATAATAGTTATATTTTGGGGAGCTTTTCTCCCTGGGCCTCCACTGAAAAAGGACTATGGTCCAGTGGACTTTCCCGGTTAACAAATGTAAAATAAAATAAAATAAAAAATAAGTAGCATGAAAAATCAAAGACTACGGTTTCTGCTTTACAACTTCAAGGTCTTGAGTTCAGGCTTTATTTTTGTTTAACATTTATGTGGAGTTTGCATACCTGTGTTCTTCTGGATGATCAAGTGAATTATATGCAGCTTTGCTGTTCAACATGTGGGAAGAACTAGCACCCATAAAAGTGGAACAGTGAAAATATAAAATGCATCTATGCAGAAGAGTAGTGTTCAAATAATATAGTGTGTCTAAAGATAACTGTTCTTCTCATGCTTTCTTTTCACTAAAACACATACATGAGAAAAAGGAGAAATAAAGTAAGAAAAGTGCTTCTGCAGCTACATGAAGGCTGACATAGAAATGCCTGAGGCACACCCAACTATGGTGCTTTGCTCAGCAAATTTAGAGACAATTGAACAGTTTTTTATTGTGAACATTATTTCTTTAGCAATATTATTCATGAGCTAAATTAGATTTTTTTTACAGGCAGTTGTACTTGATCATGGTTGCCCTATTGCAGTGTAGTTCTCTCTCAGCTCCACTTCGTCCAATGCATAGACACTACTTTTACCAACTGTCCAGCAGTTTAACCCCTCTGGATTGGACACTGCGTCCCAGGTAAGTGACAACAGGTCTCCTTATGGAGGCAGTTGAGCCTGGGATGCTACCATTATTCTAGGGAAAGCAGGCTTAACAGGTCTGGTTTTACCCACTGGTGTGTGTTTATTTTTCCCATGATAAGGCTTGGTGGGTAATAATTCTAGGTTAGTGATGCCTCTCAGATCCATCTGCTTGTTCAGCCCAGCAGCCATTTTGAGCCTCAGTCTGTACTATGGCTGCAGAAGATGTCCTGTTCTCATCACATGTCATCCCCATCCACCCCCCGAAGGGAAAGGGATGTAGACAGAGACCATCATTCCCCCACACAGATATGCACCAGCTCCATCCAGTATCCAAACTGATAATCAAATCATGGTCACTTGGCTTGTACTCAGAACTTGATCTCACTATATTAATGAAACTGGAATGGCCTACATCAAAAATGGCACAGCTGATGAAAACAAAAGATAAAGGTAATAATCAAATCACTAAAATGTTAAATGGACATTTTAGATCTAGACTGTTGATAACAGCTGAAATTATTTCACTCTAACCACAGAACCTAGAAGGACAGGGACAATATAGCACAGTCTGCAAACAAACTAAAACAGTATGTATTTGATGCATCCTAGATGAGGGACTAAGTGGCAGATTCCTTAATGGTACTCATAATAAAGACTGTTAGAGAAAACTGTTAGCTGAATCAAATGTAACATTTCAAGAGTGTTTGAAATAGTACCGAGCACAGAAACCTGATAAAGCAAACAGGGGTAAGCAAAAGCCGAGAAATCGTCTGATACATGTCAGCTCAGTACATATTCTTGAAATTCAGTCAGATAACAAAAAATGTAAAATATTTTGTCATCATCATAATAGTAAAAATCATAGTCCACTGCACATTAACTTCATAGTAAAATAAGTCTGTAACTTTAAAGAAGTGAAATGTCCTAAACTGTAGCAATTTATATATATAAAGCAAGCATGTCATAGTAAAATGCTGTTCTAATAAAAGACTACAACTTTTCATGAAAAAAGACTGCAAGGTATGTTTCTAGAGAGGGCAAAAACCCAGATTTTCTGTGTTAAGTAAGAAACTAAAATAACTGTTTATACCTACTTCCCTGGTATATAATAAAACACAGAAATGGAGACTGATATATAGAGATCAGCACTTATTATATCTTTGAAAAAATGTCAGTTAATCCCTAGGAATCAAAAAGGCTTAGTGTAATATAAAAGCCTTAGCCTGGAATATTGCCCCATCACACCACCTGCTGAGGATTTCCCCTTGCAGGGGCCTCAGATTAGATGGTGGTCTTCCAGACACAGTTGCATGCTAATTCAGTAGTGTGGGAGAATTGCTAACACTAATTAGCTTTATGCATTCCTACAGAAATGTCAGCAGTTCCCAGTTTGCTTGGCAAAAAACATCGCAATCATCCATTCACTTCTATGGGGTACTTGTAGTGAAAGTAAGTTCATGGAAGATGTGCAGGTGTATTAATGTGTTTATGTTTGTGGATATATGCGTGTGTGTCTGTATGGGCATGAAAGAAGTTGGATAAATGTGTGAATGAGAGTGTGTATGTGTGTGTCTGCTTGGGTGGTCATACAAGGGGTTAAGAATGGAATCAAGAGTCTGGATATATATGTGTGTGCGTGTGTGTGTGTGTGTGTGTGTGTGTGTGTGTGTGTGTGTGTGTGTGTGTGTGTGTGTGTGTGCTTCCATCATTGTGATCAGCTATAGGAAGGACTTGCTGATGGGTGCATGGTTGTTGGAATGTCTGGGAGTGTGTGTGTGTGTGTGTGTGTGTGTGTGTGTGTGTGTGTGTGTGTGTGTGTGTGTGTGTGTGTGTGTGTGTGTGTGTAGGAAGATGCCTTTGCCAACTCAATGCATGAGCAGCTAGGGAGAATACTAGTGAGATCTGGCCTGGCAGCTATAGTGTATGATTTAGACATGTTAATTAGCTGTTTCTCACTGCATCCATAGCTTTTACTGAATCACATTTCTCACCATTGCAGTAACTGGGCAACCTGCATTGGGGAATTAGCACAAGCACTGTTTTTTCTGACTCAGAAGGAATGTTTCTAAAGAAATTAATTCCTACAAGCTACAAGATTTAAACTTAAAAGGTATAAAGAAAACCATTTATCTTTAATACATCAGATTATGAGTATACTTTAATAGAGAAAAATGGAGTCATTGCCATTAGTAGTAAGAGGAGATGGTCTTGCTTTTTATGTCAAAAACTGGTAATAGAGGTTAATGTTAAATTGCAAACAGAAATTTATGAGTCAGAGTGTGAGTTAAAACCTGCCATAAGTGTTGAAAATACATTTTGAAGTGTTTCAAGAGGCGTTAAAGACAGAAGTGATGTCCCACTCACCAGGCTGAACAAGGAGAAAATTACAGTCAGCTGCCTGTCGGGTTCCGGGATCCACCACATAACGCATGCACTCAAGTCACTCCACAAGAAGTACAAATATGACTCTGTCATTGTCCATATTGGAGTGAATGACTTGAGACGTACCTCCCTGGACTACATGAAAAGAGACATGGAAAAGCTCTCGGATCATGTGGCCCAGGCAAGTATGACCCTAGCCCTGAGTAGCATCCTGCCTTCGCCCAGAATGATATCACAGTATAAGGACAAAATGATTGACTTCAACAATTGGCTAAGTTTCTGGTGTCATTCAAAGGGGATCCACTATCTGTCTGCCTGGGACGACATTTTTTATTTATTTTATTTTATTTTACATTTGTTAACCGGGCTAGTCTGACTGGATATATTTCCATTTTCAGCAGAGGCCCGGGGAGAAAAGCTCCTCAGAGAGATAATAACTATTACATGCAATGCAAAGAGAAATAGTATACAAAATATACTGTATCAGGACAATATTATACAAGGAATCAAACTTATAATAGACATAAAAATTAACACTTGTACTAAGGAGTACTCATGGCTTTTGAAAACAAAACACAGGCATAGGTTATTTAGAGTAATCAAACATTATAAGAAAGAGAATAGGATATTTAAGGACAGCTATGTAAGTAGGATAGTTTTAGATTAGATGTTTGTAAGTGTCCTCAGTAAACTGAGTAAAATAATTAGGAGGGAGAAGGATAGAGGAGAAGTAAGTGATAGAATAGTGAGCAAATAAGTAGAAGGTAGCAAGGATCACAGAGATCAAGATGTAGAGGGGTGAGCTAAATACATGGGTTCAGTCTGGGTTAAGGCAGGGGCATAGCCAGTGTTTGGTAAGGTAGAGTCTAAGTTTTTGTTTGAAAAGAACAGGAGATAATATAGAAGTTAGTTCAGTGGGCAATAGGTTCCAGTGTTTACCAATGGAGTTGGAAAACAGGGAGTCACCGGCAAGGTTATTGGATTTGGTAGCAGTGACTAGGAGTTTGTTAGAGGAGTGAAGAGAGCTAAGGTTAGAGTAAGGTGTGAGGAGGTTAGAAAATGAAGGGGTGTTGTTTGGCAGATAAAAAGATTTGTGGATGATAGGAAGTTGCGAAAGAAGCAACATGTTTTGTAATTCAAGCCAGTGAATTTGTTGTAGATTCAGGCAGTGATGTGTTCTGAATTGATTACCAGTAACAAATCTAGCTATACTATTGTAGGTGGTGGTCAACTTGGTAAGATTATTTTTTTTTAGGTTAGTGTAAATTGGTGAGGCATAGAGAAGAGTGGAGATGAGATGAGAGTGGGCCAAAGTAGCTTTGGCTGTTGGGGATAGGAATGTTTTAATTCTATAGAGGGAGCCCAGTTTTCTATGTACTGTTTTGATAGTGTTGTTTATGTGAAAGTCAAAGGTAAGATTGTTATCAATTGTCACTCCTAGTAGCTTGGTAGAAGAGTCAGGTGTTATGAGAGTGTTGTTAATAGAGGAGATAGAGAAGTCCAGTGAGGGGGATCTGGTTGTGGGTTTGAAAAGGAGAAGTTTTGTTTTTTTGGCATTAAGAAGTAGGCAGCGTTTTAAGAACCATGCTTCAACCATATGGAATACATTTTGAGTAACAGTTTGAAGCTCTGGGATGGTTTTTGCAGAACAGATGAGTGTGGAGTCATCTGCATATTGTATGCATGTAGCTTGGGGAATGGCCACTTGTAAGTCATTTATGAATAGGGAGAACAGAAGAGGCCCAAGAATCAAGCCTTGTGGTACACCGAGGGAGATTGGGAGAAGAGAGGAGAGTTTATTATCCCAGAGTACAGCTTGTTTCCTGTTAGAAAGATAGGAGGTGAACCATTGAATGGTATCTGGTTCAATAGCAAGTGATTCCAAGATTTTTAGAAGAAGAGGGTGATTGACCATGTCAAAAGCTTTAGATAGGTCAATAAAAAGAGCAGAAGAAAGGGTATTATTATTGCGGTTTTTGTTAATGAAGTCGGTGAAAGAAAGGAGAGCAGTTGTAGTACTATGAAAAGGCCTGAAACCATGTTGCCAATGAGATAGTATGTTATGTTTAGTTAAGTGGGACATTAACTGATTATGTATACATTTTTCCATGATTTTTGCTAGTGGGGAGAGGAGGGCAATGGGTCTATAATTAGAATATTCTGTGGAGTTTCCTCCCTTGTGTAAGGGTATAATATGTGAGATTTTCCAGATGTCAGGGATGTATCTTTCTTTAATGGTTCTGTTAATAAGAATTGATATGGGATAGGATATTTCTATGGCTGCTTTTTGAAGAAATTCAGATGGAAGTTGGTCGGCTGATGGAGTACATGGCTTAAGCTTTTGAATGCATTTTAGGATAAAGGTGGTAGAGATGGGCTGTATAGTAAAGCTTGGTAAATTAGTGGTGGCATGTTGAGGGATATTGGAGTTATCAGAAGGAAGGTGAGAGGCTAGTGAGTTGATATTATCAGTGAAAAAGGAGTTGAAGGTGTTAGCAGTTTCAAGGGAAGAAATTTTGTCTGATCCAAAGGGGGGGGGAGTGGAAGTTTGTCCAGGGTGAAGAAGTTTGTTCAATGTTGCCCAGAATTTTTGGGGATTATTATGGTTAGACTGTTGGAGGTTACAATAGTAGTGTTTTTTATCAGCAAGAATAGCTTTTTTGGTGACGTTTCTTAGTTGTCTAAAGGATTGATGATCTAAGGGTAGCTTAGTAGTTCTCCATTGTTGCCAGAGTTTGTTTCTAAGTAATATTTTCTGTCTTGTTTCTTTTGATAGCCAGGGGGCAGGTTTGGTTTTTATTCTTATAGTACGTTTTGGAGCATGGGTATCTAAGATAGTTAAGAATTTGGTATTAAAGTGTAGAACTGCTTCATTGAGGGAAGAGTTTTAGTGGAGTCCAGTCACATGCATTGAGTTCAGTTTTGAATAGAGTGGGGTTAAAATGTTTAATACTGACGGTCCTGACTGAAGGGTTATTTGTAGTGATATTTTTTTGCCTTATGATGTAGGTTAAGTTATGGTCACTGATATCATCAGGCAGGGTCCCTGCTTGGTAATTTAGTTGGGGTTTGTTGACAAGGATCCAATCAAGTATACTTTCTTTGTTGTTTGGTTTATTAGTTCTAGTGGGGGTATGTATAGTTTGGGTAAAGTTATGGAGATTAATATGGGAGGCTGGGTTGTTAGAATTAACTGAGTACCAATCAAGGTTAAAGTCACCAAGTATTATGGTTTCTTGTGGGTAGCTAGTTGAGGCCCAGCTAAGAATACTCTCTATGCTTGTGGAGTTATTACCTGGTGGAAGGTAGGTACAGATAATGTAGATGGCTTTATTAGGGTTGAGTTGTAACTTAGTTATAAGGAGTTCAGTATTAGAATTTTCAGGGGGGTCATAGGGAATTATGGATATATTAAGTTTGGTTTTAAAAATGAGGGCTACTCCTCTGCCTTTACGATTATTGCGGTCTAATCGTAAAATGTTGTAGCCTGGGGGAATGATTTCAGTATCTTTAGTGTAGGGCTTTAACCAGGTTTCTGTTAAACAGAGGATGTCAAATGAGTGACATTGTAGAAGAGAGTGAAGTTGAGTGATTTTGTTGTTGACACTACGAATATTGAGGTGCCCTATGAGTAAAATGTTAGTCTTAGAGATTGGTAGTGGAGGTGGTAGATTAGGGATTGTTGGGGTGTCTTTGGTAGGGATCTTTGAAGGACCAGGGTTTGGGTGTATATCACCATCTGTCAGGATAGAGGGCTTATGTACTGAGTGTGATTGAATAGTTAGATAAAGTTTATTTTTTTCTTTCCTTGACAAGAGATTATTACTGTTGTTGTGGGATAGTCTATGATATTTTGCTAGTAGGTAGCAAGAGGTTGATGTAATGTTAGAGTGGCTACAGTTTAGGGTTATGAGTTCAGTGGCAGTTTGCCTTGAAGAGCTTTTAAGGTGGTACTTATATTTTATTTCATAGGAGGTCAGGAGGTAAGGAAGTGTGAGTATTAGAGAGAGTAGTATTAGGGCTATTAGTTTAGTTAAGATGTTTTTGTTATAAAAGTTTTGGAAGTAGAAGTGGTGGTAGTTTGAGACATGATGAGAGGAGTTTGGAAGAGATTGTAGTGGTAGAAGGTGGGGTAGGTATATTTTATAGGATGAAGATGCTAGAAGGAAGTGTTATAGGATAGTTTAGAGAAAAGGAGGAAGGGTGATGTGTAGAGTGGGGCGGAGTCTGGATAGAATCAATTAAGAGGGTAGTGTAGCAAATGAGGTAGTAGTAGGTGATAGGTGAGTTGTGAAGGGGGTGTGGACTGTGAGCTATAAGTGTAGGAGTGCGTGGGGTGGGTGGGATAAGGGGGTAGGGAGGGGAGCGAAGCAGGGCAGAAACAGACAGAGGAGTGGGAGCGTAGGCAATCAGCCCAGCTGAGGAGCAGAGACTCTACTTAGTGTGAAAGGAGTGATTATAGTGGAAAGTAAGAGTAAGGAGTGAGACAGGAGTGGAATCTGAGGTAATTTGTATAGCAGGGAAAGAGCGAGGAGAAACAGGCTTCACAGTAGAATTAATTACTATTAAGGGGGTAGAGGTAAGAACAGAAATAAAATAGAGGCCTTCCTGAGGGTAACACAAGTAAGTTACAAGAACAGCGTTAGGAGTAAGGGATGGAGGTAAGATAGTGGGAGTAGGAGAAAAAAAAGGGGGGCAATATATCAGTGCTGTAAGATAAAAAAGGTCTATGGGTACCTAGGGGGGGGGGTGCTGCTGGCAGGCTTAGCTGGGAGCAAACAGAAATACACCGGCTACAACAGGTCAAAAATACAATCAAATTGTGTAGACATACTTTCTTAGAATCTGTAGGAGGTGGGTATGGAGAAGAGTGCAAGGGTCCAAAGTCTTTTAAGTTATTAGGTGATTTAGTACCCTCGTAGAGTGGAGTAGTTTTCACAGTCGAGCAAGTAGATAATGGGTGGAGCAGGAGAATAAGCTGGTACAGGAGAAAAATGAAGGAGAGAATACAGAGTGTTAGAGATACATGAATATGCAGTATCTTTCAAATAAAGCTATAGTCAAGTACATAAAAATAGAATTCAGGTCAACTATTCCAATGAATAGCACTTACAAGCAGTATAAGCCAGGAAAGAAAATAACATTCAGGCAAAATCACAGTGCATAGATACTTAGTTTGGAATTGCAGCAGTTAAACATATACATTTCAACAGTAGAAATCTTGCAGTACTTTGCATGATCGACAGACCATGATGCTTTGACAGAGATGATCTGCACCTGTCGCCTCTGGGATTCAGGTTACTGGCTAAGTCTCTTGCCACCCCTATAGTGCCTTTTTTAGGCAAAGTTCAAAGGACAAAACCACCACCATAACAGGTACAAGGATGCAAAATCTGAAGATAATCCTACTCAATGCTAGAAGTCTAAACCTCAAAATGCACTCTCTTGAGGCACTCCTCAAAATGGAGAACATCGATATCTGTGCAGTAACTGAGACCTGGTTCAAGGATCCAGAGAGCACCCGTGAAATACCAGGCTACAACTCTTATCAAACTTTTTGGCGACCAAACCAGGACCAAAACACTAAAGGTTGAGGAGGTTCTATATTCACCAAGGATATTCACACCATCAGGCTAGTTGACCAAAACAATGCGTCTGAAATTCTCCAGGTGCATCTAACACTAGGTAAGCCTGCAATCCAAACTGTAGCTTGCTACAGATCCCCCACCATGCCCCAAGATTCTCACTACACCTTTCGAAACATACTGGAAAATATTAAGATACAACCAAACACCCTAATGCTGTGTGATTTCAACTACCCTGCCATTAACTGGGAAAACTACTCGTGAACCACCACTTTTGCCCAACGGTTCTTGGAATTCATAAATTCCAATGCCCTGGATCAACTAATCAATAGTCCCACCAGGGGCTCCAATATCCTAGACCTGATCATTACCAACATGGGAAATCAATGCTCCACACCTATGGTCACACCCTCGTTGATCAGGTCTGACCATAAGCTAATCACCCTTGACATCCACATCCCACCCCCACCCCCCAATAAGGAAACCTCCATAAAAAACTTCTTCAAAGCCAACTTCATGCTACTCAAGTCAGAAGTGACAAACTTCATGACACCCATGCAGATGGGAGTTGAAAGTTCGACTGCTGAATCCTACACTAAGGCACTGTATGAGCATATCCAGTTGTGCATGAATCGTGCCATCCCAAATAGAACCAAGATGCTCTCCTCCAAAAAAAGGAAGCCAATCTGGTGGTCCCCTGCCATAAACAAACTTTACAACAAAAGGAAGAAACTGTTGCAGAAAAGAGGAATATCCCAGGATGCAAAAAACTCCCTTACCAGCCTCAGTAAGAAGCTGAGATCCCTCATAAAATCCTCCAAAGCTAGTTACAAAAATAAAATTGCCAAAGATTCCACAGACAACCACAAGACATTCTACAGCTATGTCAAGAATCTAAATGGCAATGCTCAGATCTGCTCTGAGCTACAACAGAATGGCATTAAATATACTGATGCCAAGGATATTGCCAATATCCTGGCAGATCAATTCAGTGCCAACATTATCCCCATCTCACCCCCTAAAGGGCCCATCTCAATACTGAAAGATTGCCAAATTCCAGTACTAATGGCCACACAGGTAAAAACAGCACCATCCAAAGCTAAGAATACAGCATCCATGGGACCAGACAACATCCTGGGCTGTGTACTACATGAACTACAAAATGAACTGGCACCTCACCTAAGTGTCATGTTTAATCATAGCCTCACCTCAGGCTTCATGCCCACTGAGTGCCGCACAGCTACAGTTATCCCCCTCCACAAGGGGGGATACACCATGGATCCTGGGAACTACTGTGCCATCAGTCTGATGAGCCTGATCTGTAAGGCCATGGAACGTATTATCATGGAACTTATAAACAAAGGCATTGGCAACCTTCAGACACTGGACCCCACAAAGTTTGGGTTCATGAAGGGCTGATCTTGTCTCCTGAACCTGACTGACTCCTTCAAATCAGTCTCCAGAGCTGTGAAAGAGGGTAAGGCAGTCCACACAGCCTATCTGGACCTTGCCTAGGCCTTCGACACCATCCCCCACTGTGGAATCATGGATAAACTTACAAAGCTGGGCATTAATCCCTACGTCACTCGATGGGTTGCCAAATGGCTTGCTGACAGAACCCACACTGTAAAAGTAGCCAACTCCAAATCCAGCTCCAGACAAGTGACAAGTGAAGTACCTCAGGGTTCAGTCCTGGGACCACTCTTGTTTGAAATCTACTTCTCTGAAGTACAGGCCAACATAAAGGGACTCTGGCTAACAAAGTTTGCAGATGACTGCAAACTGGCAGCCATTAATGAATACCCAAATGATGTGAATATTCTACAAAAGGGCCTTACAGAAACAGATGCTTTGTGCCAGAGCTATGGGCTCAAGCTCAATGCCAAGAAATGTATATTTATCCCCTTTGGGAAAAAACATGTACCCATGAATTACCACACAGGTGGCAGTACACTAAACACCGAAAGTGTGATAAGTGACTTAGAGACACAGGTGGACAGTGGTCTCACTTTCGATAGCCACATTGCCACAACAGTCAGGAAATCCTTCTATGTGGCACACCTCATCACTAAGGGCTTTTCATCCAGGAAAAAAGGAGATCATTCTCCCACTGTACTCATCCCTCATTAGACCCATTGTAGAATACAATGCCCTGTTTGGTATGTACCTCTCAAGACATCTGCAACAACTGGAAAAGCCACAGAAATACCTCACTAAAAGAATCACAGGCCTAAAGCAGATAATCTATTCCGACCATCTAAAAAAAAACTCCAGCTATACTCTGTCGCATATCATCTACTCAGAGGTGATCTCTACTTAACATACAAGGCCTTGTCAAACCCAGAGCTGTTGGACATGCTACACTTAAAGAAATCCCAATCCCTCAGAGCTACACGCTCCAGGAATCTAAACCTTGTCAGCACAATAAACAAAACATGCTGAAGGGATAGGTTCCTGACCCAGAGACTCCCCAGACTCTGGAATAGACTGCCCACACATGTCAAGCAGAGCACCTCTTTGGCCCTCTTCAAAAGGAACCTTGATGACTGGATGGGAGAAAGGAAATTCACCCCAGGGATCACGTCAGTTGCCCTGCTAGACAGGGGTCCAGGGAAGTAAATATTGTGGGAAGAAATAGCCAGTGAATTATTATGGCTAGGCTTGTACAGGCCCTAGGGCTGATAGCCTAGTACCAACCTATGAACTTTGTTGTGTAAAAGCCATCATTGTGGCAAACCTAAATTTGTTCTACAAAGTTTTGTAAGACTCACCCTCTGCCATTTGTGATGAAATAAAATCTTGATAAAGAGTTAAAAAAGTAGGAAAGAGAAAATACTAGCAGTCCAGTGAAGCAGAGTGAATAGGTTGTGTTATTGTGCCACTAAGTGATTAGCAATTGAGAGGTTTTGTGTGGTCACTGCCAAATTAATTGTAGAGTAAATTACAATGACAGAAATATAGTCACCACCCAAAGTGAAAGTGTTAATGGCCATGATGAGTGGTGGGTCTGTTTTCGTAAAAACTGTTTTGCAGATGCCTACCAACAGATGTTACTTGATAATGTTTCATAGAAGAATATAACTATTATTGTGAACAGAGGTTTGTCATTTGATGTGAGTACTGCACCATCCATATTTTGAAAGAAAAATTGAACATGAGTGTGGTTTCCTACCTGGACAGTTAATTATTCATCTGGAAGTCAGACAGTGAGCATATCAGCAATTCAAAGAAAGTGCATCAAAAATTGCAAGACTGTGGTCTGAGAGTAGAAAAAGCAAAATGTGAGTTGTCGCATCACAGACAGAAATCTCAAGGCATGAGTTAAATAAAAAGGAGTGTGTCCTTCAGGAAATTAGATAAAATCAGTTCATTATGTAGCCCCCACAACTTGTATGAATGAGTTGCAAGATAAAAGAATAGCTCACCAGTGTTTGATGTTGAACTGATACTGAAATAGGTATTCCTCTAGTGTGTATGTTAACATCTATGTATTTCAGTGTCAAACACTAGTGTGGTGATCTTTCCACATGAAGCCTTTAGGTAAACAAGACAAAAGATTAACTTACTAGAGTTTGACAGTCAGAAGTACAACCACTCCATTTGACTCTATTCTAATTTTAAGACGGCAGTATCTCAAAGGGAGAGTTTCCTTCAGTCGAAGTTACAGTGATTTTATGTAAGTAAGTAACAGGGGTGGGGGGAGTCACAGACTCTCATGTCAGTAGGTGTACAGTAGGGGTGCCACTGCTTCACCGCTGAAGAAATTGCTTTCACACTGTCTGTCCAGTGGCATAAAGGTAACACATCTGTACTACTGGTAACTTGAGTCTAGGACCTAACTTGAGCTGCTAGTAAAGCTGCCCAGGAGTACAGGATGAAACATCCGATAGTCAGCTCACCTTTCTTGGAACAAATTTTGATGTTCACCATTACTCCACTAATGCACATATTGGTGTTTGCGTCTTTGAGTGTCAATGCGTCTTTGAGAGTCAAACACTAATTTGCTGATCATTTGCCATGCAGCTAAGTTGCAAACTTTCCTTAGCTTGATAAACTAGAATGAAAAGTATGCACCTAATCAGATTACAGTTATATTATGCTGACAATAACCATGACTTTCCATTACATTTAGTTGTGGTGCTCCTGCATATAGCACTGAAGCTGTGACTCAACATGTTGTTCTCTCATCTGAGGAAAGACATATTGCTTTTGGATTTAGAAAACCTTCCCAGGCAGAAAAAAATGCACACATTGTAGCATTGATTTTTAGATTAAGGAAATTCCATCTATATCTATGGTAGAAACTTAAAGCTGATTGCAGGCAATAAATCATCACTAATAGTGACTGCCATGTATGCAGATGAAGTCCACTGTGGTATCAGGATATGATCATTTAATTATCTCAGATGTCTAAAGGACATGGAACAACAATCTGTTGAGCATATTATTACTTGAAATTATTGAAAAAATAACAGAACATATGACAATAGTATACAAATTCTCGTATAAAAAAATTGCTTTAAAGGAATCCCAGTGAAAGCTAAAATTAGTTATGATTATAAAAAAATGAAAGAGAAACCTCAAGAGTATTAAACTTATTGATGGAAGGTTGGACTCACAGATTTGAATTGTGAGTGGAAAAGGGTTGTTTCTTCTGAGGTTTATTCTCTGGAAACTGAGAAAAGCTGTATTACAAGAATTACATGCCAGATACCCTACTGTTCAGAAAATGATGACCTAGGCAATGAATGTTCATTTGGTCACAAAGATAGGTGGTGAAGTTGTATGTAGGTGCAAAGAGTATGCACCTTTCCAGATGGAACATGCAATGCCTAGACAATCATCGCTACAGCCTTGGGAAATTCCTGGACAAAGTCAGAAAGACTGTATATTAATTTTGCAGGTCCATTCTTGAACTGTGTTTTCATCATTGCTGTGGATACATATTCTCAGTGATCAAAAGGGTGCCATGTGACCAGAGCACATAGTTAGGGATGACAGTACTCAGATCACATCAGAAGAATTCTGTCTTTTCTGTAAACAAGATGTAATAATCCTTTCCATTAGTGCACAAGGACATCTGGCATCCAGCACTTTAGAGGAATCATGTGTTCAGATATTGAGTTTGTCACGTACAGATCAAGACATAGAATACAACGATAAGTATACTACCCTAGAAGTTACAACATTTATTCTTGAACAAACATAGCAGAGCAAAGCATGACCTAATCAACCAGAGTCCAGGTACTGCTATGTGACCGAAACAGCAGTGACATAAATTTCATCACGACAATCATGCAAATGGGAAGGTCATTCCATTAAATAGATTTAATGTACCTTTGAGATGTCACTAGGAGAGGTCTAAAGTGGATTCCAGGAGGGATTGCTGAACATATAGGTTCAGTCTCATTTTTTTTTTTGCTGTTTAAGGAACATAGATAGGTATACTTTCAAAAGGCGCAGTTACTACATATAAACTGCAGGGACAGAGACTAATTACTTTACTGAAGCAGTGAGAACAAGTACTGGAAGACTGGACTGTAGTTATGTCTTTGAAACTGAAAGAGGGTCAAGTGATATATATGGCATTGCTGGTCAGCATGTTGGCAGCACTAAATATCTACAAAGTGAGTTAGGCTGGAGTATCTGATGTTTCTGCACAGAAGGCCAGTGAGTCAACAATAAAATGTGCCAAAAGAGATTTCTGGGTAGCACAGTGGTGTACTGATTACCAGATGAATTACTAAAAGGCTGTAACAGGCTACTAGTACAAAGCAGGTCTACCCTACTACTGGGTACATCCATGTTTAAAGTGATAACACCGGGCCATTGTCCAAATTTAAAAAGGTTATTCCCCATTAAAAAGCAACCATAAAGCTTTAGGGAAGACCAGAATAATGTCATCATGCTACTAAGACCATGGTTCAAAACTAATATGGGGTAAAAAAACTCTGGCCAGGTTTGGTTCAGCCATTAGGAACAACAGTCCATTTGCAATAAGACAAGGAAAGATGCTAGTTTTGAGGCTAACTTAGGGAACAATACACTTAATAAAACTCATTGTGTTGGAAACCACAAAATGATTGATACAAGTAACCCACAAGAATATCTCCTTAACTTTGAATATTTATTGAGAAAATATATTTTTCTATCAGTGAAGATAACATAATTGTATTACTTTCTGCATTACCTTCTGCTATATCATCTCTGTCATGTGTATATATCTCATTTGTTTGTACTTTGTGGTAATGTGTGTATAATTCATTTGTTTTATTACTTGTGTGCCTCTCTGAGTCTGAGTCATGGCTGACAAAGGGTCAGAAAATTAGCCCATTCAGTGCACCTACCTGGTTAATAAACAGAAATGAATAAATAAATTAATTAATTCAATTAATACATTGCCTTTCAGCATGAGTCCACGGTTTGGTTCTTGGCAGTTGTGCCTTCTGTTTGGAGTCTGCTTGTCATCCCTATATTTGTTTGGGTTTTCTCTGTGTACTCCAGTTTCCTTTCACATCCCAAAGAGATTTGGTGGGTAGACTGACAACTCTAAATTGTCCATAGTTGTGTGTGTGACACAGAAGAGTAGTTTGTCACATTAGATCTGTCCCTTACTTGCCTAATAATCTCTGTGGATGGTAGTGGCTTTTCATGGAGTTACTATAGTAGGGTGATTTTACTTGACATCATTGGACAGATGGAAAGAAAACTGCTGCTTTTCTCAGGTCTATATCACTTAATCAAACTTACTAAACATGAAATATCTATTTGTAGACCCTTTTTTCTCGAAGTCACAAATCAGCAAACGGACTCTTAATCGAAGTTTTTCCTAGGGCAAACCAATCACAGGCCACACTAGCGACCATGAAACAAAATCATAAAACTTAAAACTTCACCCAGGTGGGGGGGGGCTTTGCCCCTCACACCCTCCCCTAACTAAATATATCAACTCTGAGATCACACTAAAGTAGGGAAAAGGGTAAATTCTAGATGGTGGCCTACCATCAGTTTCCTCTAGGAAAAACTTTGATTAAAACTCCATTCTCTGATTTCTGACTTCAACAAAAAGGGGTCGACAAATAGGTATTTGATAATTAGTAAGTTTGATTAAGTGATATAGACCCCTTTTCTTATGTGCTATTTCCCAAAATAATAGATCCAGTTTCTTTAGACATCACACAATCTTATTGACTGATTGGATGCTGCAGTCTGACAAGCTACATATATATTACATTTGTTCTTATCCTTCTGGCCTAGGTTGTGGCACAGATGGGTTTTCATTGGTTAGCTCACTTACTTACCATAACGTTCCATCTGTGTTGTTGATCTTCATTCATTCATTAATGATGGGTCATCGGTTCCATCCTCGGAACAGAGCCGGCCAAATATCAAGCTCGCATCAGCCAAAAACTCTCGAGCCAAGGTCCTACCCAGAATGCTCGGCTCCCTGTTACCTCAGAATGAGTTTGCAAGAAGATAGACAAAAGTAGAAGCTACTTCTGGTCATAACAGACCTACAATAAAGGAGTATATGAGATCAACCAAGAACCTCTGGAGGGGGACGGAGGATGGGAAGTAATGAATGAATGAAGATGAACAACACAGATGGAGTGTTATGGTAAGACATAACTTCTTTATCTGATGTTAATCTTCGTTCATTCCTCTCTGATGGGACAGAGTTCCCAGCTACCTGTATCCCTGGGTGGCCCTCATGGAAAGACATACCTGAGCACCATGGAGCAAAAGGAAGCTCTACCTCTGGAGGCCAAGTCCAATTTGTAATGAAGAATAAAGGTATGAGGTTTAGCCCAAGTTGCAGCTGAGCAAATATCACTGAGGGAAGCCTTAGCATGGAAAGCTGCTGAAGTTGCCATAGATCTTGTAGAATGTGCTTTCACACTGTGAGGCAAGGAGACATTGTTTTTGTTGTAGATAAAAGTTATACAATTTCTCAACCATGAAGCCAATGCAACATTTGAGACAGGATGACCTTGTCTAGGTCCAGAAAAAGCCAGAAACAGTTGGTCTGATTTACGGGTAGATTATGTTCTGTCCAAATAAAATCGTATATGCCTATGAACATCTAAAGAGTGCAGGCAATACTCTCCCTTGTTAGAGTGGTTAGGAAAGAACACTGGAAGGTCAATAGATTGGTTGATAGACTGCTCTGACACCACTTTTGGTAAAAAGGAAGAATTAGTTCTCAGTGATACCCTATCCTTATGGAAGATAAAATAGAGAGGTTTGATGCATAAAGCTTAAAGTTCTGACAAGCATCTGGCCAATGTGATTGCAATCAGAAACAAAGTTTTCCAACAGAGATATTTTACGTCACATGAAGATGCAGTTTCAAAGGGGGGAGCCATTAGAGCTGTAGAGCCAATGCTAAATCCCAAGGTTGTACCTGTTTTCTAAAGGGAAGTTTTAAGTGGATAACCCCCTTCAAGAAAGTTTTACAGAGTCTATGTGACATAAGCGAAGAATCCTGAAAACCAATGTGGAAAATTTGAAAAGGCAGCTAAATGTACATGAATAGTAGAGGCAGACATCCCAGAGTGGAAAAGATGTGTTAAGTAATCCAAAACCAAGGAAACTGGGGCTGACAAGGGGTCTAATTGCTTATTCACTGCCAATAGAGAAAACCTTTTCCATTTATTGAGATAGATTAGTCTGGTGGACGATTTATGAGATGCAATAAGAATATTGCGCACAGGGGAAGAGAGGTTTTCCTGCCTGGCAATCATTGGAAGTGGAGAAACCAAGCTGTCAGTTTCAGGGTTGTTAGATTGATGTGAGTCAAACCCTGTGGATGGGAGATCAATGATGGGGGATGGATTGAGGATCCACGGTTGATCTAGCAGGTGAGGCCAGAGGAAGGAGAACCAGACTTGTCAAGGCCAATATGGAGTAATGAGGATCACTTTGCTTTTCAACTGTCATGCTTTCTTTAGAAATTGGGAGATGAGGGGGAAAGGAGGATAAGCATAAAGTAGACCTGAGGTCCAAGCATGGACTAGAGCATCTCTCGGTGACTGTCCCCAAGGGGGGATCAGGGGAAAATAGTTGCTGCACTTGTAGTTGGTTAGGGAGGCGAACAGGTCACAGCAAGGCTGGCCCCAGTGGTTGAAGATTCTTACTGCTATCATAGGGTTGAGGGACCACTCATGAGGTTGTAGAATGCACCTGCTCAATTCGTCCGCTGTCATGTTGGAGCTCCTGGGAATGTGCATTGCAATTAGAAAGTGGTTGGAAGCTATCGCCCATTGCCATATTCTCAAGGCCTCTTGGCATAACGGATAAGATCTGGTGCCCCCCTTGCTTGCTGATGTACCAGACTACTGACATGTTGTCTGACTGAATTGCAATAGTCCCTGACAGAAGGATGGAATGAAATGCTTGCAACGCTAGCAACACTGCCCTCAGTTCTAGGACATTGATATGCATAAAGGGCGTCTGTCTCCAACCAGGTGCCTTGGACTGAGTTTCCCTGACATAGCCCCCCCCACCCCATCAGGGAGGCATCTGTGGTAACCGTGGCTTTTGGCTGAAGGGGCTGATGGGGCAAGATCATTTTTGGGGATTTTGAGACATCCGCCAGAGTAAATCTTGCTTTCATTTCTGAGTTACACTTATCTGAAAAGACAAAGGATGTCTTAGAGGGTACCACTGAGTGAGAAGTAACCACTGAAGGAGCCTAATGTGGAATCTGGCTAGAGGAACAATGGTGATCGAGGCTGCCATTGACCCCAAGAGTTGGAGTATAGATCGAGAGAGAGATTTGTGGTGGCAGAGCAGCAGTTGAACCTGTTGCCTTATTCTTAGAAGCCTGTGGTCCAGAAGAGATGCTGTGCAATTTCTCATGTCCAACAGTACCGCTATGAATTTCAAAGACTGAGCTGGGGTCATGTTGGACTTATTCCAATTTATAGTGATTCCCAGGCATTGTGCTGTGAGGAGAGTGTAGTGCAGGACTTCTTCCAGTAGATGCTTGGTGGGGGCAGTGAGGAGCAGTTGTCTAGATATGGAAATGCCTGGTATCCTTGAAGTCGCAAGTGAGCGATAACCACTGCCATGCATTTGGTGAACACTGTAGGGGCTCTAGAGAGACTGAAGGGTAGGGCTCAAAATTGGTAGTGACTGGCTGCTATGTGGAAGCGGAGGTATCTTCTTGAGCGTTTGTCCATTTTTATGTGGTAATACACATCATGAAGATCTTCAGAGCACATCCAATCGTCTTCTTCAAGAAAAGGAAGGATAGGCTGAACTGTGACCATCCAGAATTTCTCTATTTTTACAAATCTGTTTAGTTTGCTGAGATCCAGAATTGGTCTACAGTCCCCTGTCTTTTTTGGCACTAAAAAGAACCTTGAGTAAAAAACAGACCCCTATCCGGTCTGGGGGGACCGTCTGGATGACTCTTTATTGTAGCAGCTTTTGGATTTCATGTGCTGCTGCTTCCCTTTGACTGGGTGGAACATCAGGTAACATTCTGGATGAGACTGGACAAAGAAGGAAGAGGATGTGATAGCCTCTGGATATTATTTGTTGTACCCAACAGTCGGTGGTTATATATTTCACCAGGCAGTGGGATACAAGGAAAAATTACCCCTGACCTTTTCTAGAGGTGAGCAGTTGGGCAACCCTTCAGGAGTGTTGATAGGGTTGTCCAGAGAAAGAACCTCTGGAACCCCGGTTTTGCAGATCTCCTCTGTCTCTAAAAGGGGAATCTTCCATTGGAGTTTTCCCCTCTGCCTCTAGGGAAGAACTCGGCATGTGCATCATGGAAAGAGCCCTGTGATTTCCTGTCCCACATTTTCCTGCTCCTCTGATTTCTGAAGTAGAATTGTTGAGGAGTGGAGTGTTTGACACCAGTGACAGACAGGTTCTTGCCATCTTGTTCACACCTTGCCAGTGTATCTTTCATTTTAGGGCCAAACAAAGAAGCCGTCTTGATGGGGGCGTTCATGAAGGAAGACTTACAGGAGTCCACAAAGTTGCAAAGGCACATCCAAGCATGTAGTCTGGTGACTATACCCAGGCCTGGCGCTCTAGCCACTCCTTCCGTTACATGAAAAATAAGATGCATGGAAGAATTGGAAATGGACTCTAAGGTGGCTATCTGAGAAGCCACGCTGTCACGGACCTTATCAGAGACAGCTCCTGCCAAGGTTTTAGAGAGTTGGTTGATAAGATCAATCTGAAGCCTGGTAAAGTGTGCCAAATAGTTCAAAGACCTTACAGCAAAGGTTGATGAAGTAAATACATGCTTCCCTAGTCTGTCTATTGCCTGGGACTCCTTGTTGGGTGGATGGACAGTTTGGCTCTCTTCTGCCAAATGCTTCTTAGTTGCACCCACCACCACCATGGCATCTACTGGAAGACCTTGTGACCAATGGGGATGTTCAGCTGGGGGAGATAAGATTTTATCAGGCCTCTGTGGTATCACTTATAGGGTGTCAGAAGCCTTCTATTTGCACTGGATGATGAGCTGGATGAGCTCATCGGCCAGTATGGTAACCCAGGAGGTAGTGGGGCCGGGCACGAAAGGCCTGCAGGAATACGGATTCCTCAGAAAAAGGATTAGAGGACTCCAGTCACCCCTCTGTCTAAGGATCTTGAGGATATCACCAAAGGGCACCTCATCAGAGGGTGACTGTGTGGACCTTTCTCCGTCATCAAAGTTCGTATCTTCAGTCAACAACTCCTCAGTGGAGTCCATGTGTTTCCACTTGAATGATGCTTTGCGGGATACTTCCTCAGTGGGAGGTTCTGGGGAAGACTGCAAAGAGGGGGTCTTCTGAGGAGGAGAAACCTGAGGCCCTTGTGCCCAGTGTCCAGTGGTTGTGGCTTGTGAGAGTTGCAGCATAGAGTGGGGAGAGGACTCTGACATGTGGGGTTTGCCAAAGGAGTCAAGCACCCCTCCATGGGCTGGAAGGCCAGCCTGCCCAAGGAGGGATGGGAGCCCAGAGCCGAGCATGACAACCTCAGAACCGGGGTCAAACCCAGCCCTGATGAGCTGACCCCCAGACCAGGAGTCTCAAGAGGACTGGGAAACATGACAGCAGGAGGATTCCTGGAAGGTGCCATAGAAAAAATTGGAATGGAACCAAGAATGCCCTCCCCCACGGCACAGCCACTGGCCTGAGAAGAGCCCAATGCCCAGTGCACTGAGGGCCACAAGGACGACTCCAGTTCCAAAGTGAGATTCACTATTGCAGTCAGAGAAAGGGAAGCTGCTGTTGAAGTAATGGGCTTCAATACTTGAGTGGAAGTTTGGCACTCTTCAGCCAAATGTTTCTTAGTTGCAGCTGCCACCACTATGACATCTACTGAAAGACCTCGTGACCAATGGGGATGCTCAGCTGGGGACGATAAGATTTTTATCAGGCCTCTGTGGTATCACTTACAGGGTGTCAGGAGACCTCCATGTGCACTGGACGATGAGCTGGACAAGCTCATCGGCCGGTGGGGTAACCCAGGAAGTAGGGGACCAGGCATGAAAGGCCTGCAGGAATATGCATTCCTCAGAGGATGGTTTAGAGGACTTCCAGTCACCCCTCTGTCTAAGTATCTCAAGGATGTCACCAAAGGACACCTCATCAGAGGGTGACTGTGGGGACCCTTCCCCATCATCAAAGTCTGTATCTTCAGTCAATGACTCCTCAGTGGAGTCCATGTGCTTCCTTTTGCAAGACACTTTGTGAGGTACTTCCTCAGTGGGAAGTTCTGGGGAAGACTGCAAAGGAAGACTACTGAAGAGGAGATACCTGAGGCCCTTTTGCCCAGTGTTCAGCAGTTGTGGCTTGTGAGAGTTGCGGCACAGAGGGGGGAGAGGACTCTGACATGTGGGGTTTGAAGTGGAGGCAAGTGCCCTCTTCATGGCCTGGAAGGCCAGCCTGCCCAAGGAGGGATGGGAGCCCAGAACCGAGCATGACAACCTCTGAACCAGGGTCAAACCCAGCCCCAATGAGCCAACCCCCAGACCAGGAGTCTCAAGAGGACTGTGAAGTGTGAGTGTGGGAGGATTTCTGGAGGGTGCCATAGAAAAAATTGGCATGGAACCAAAAATGCCCTCCCCCATGGCACAGCCACTGGCCTGAGAAGAGCCCAATGCCCAGTGCACCGAGGGCCACAAGGATGACTCCAGTTCCAAAGTGAGATTCACTATTGGAGTTGGAGGAAGGGAAGCTGCTGTCGGAGTAATGGGCTCCGAAACTTGGGTGGAAGTCAAAGGAGGAATGTACGTTGGAGATTGAGGAAATATGCGTTCACTTGAGGGAGGGAACGCGGACTTCGATGAGTGAGAGAGACCTCTGGCCACAAGCAACTGGTCAACAAGCCGCAACATATCTTGCTCAGAGAGGCTCCGGGTCAACCTCATAGAGAAACCTGAGGGCGATTCTGGTCTTTCTAGAAAAGGACTATATTGGCTACCAACAAAGGGATCCAAGGAAGGAGAGTACTTGGTCCTTGCTAATTTGAGAGGTGCAGAGCCCAGAACTGAGGAAATCTGCATGGAAGAAAATGGTGTGGAAGTAGTCCGCACTGACGACGTCAGTGCCATAGAAGTTGAAGGTGTCTGCACCACAAAAGCAAGTGCCTGCACCGATGGGTACAGTGCCGTCAAGGAAAGTGTCTGCACCGGTAACAAAGATGGTGCCAAAAAAGGGCTGCACCATAGTATATGTTGGTGCTGAAAAAGTCTGCACTGTGGAGGACAGTAACATCATACTCAGAGCCAAAGGGGATTGTACCAACGGTGCCAAAGGGGACTGTACCTGCATGGATGGTGCCAGTAAGGGCTGTGACAGAACCGTCGGAGCCATAACTGTCTGCACTGGGAATTCCATTGCCGGTGTCAATACGGAGTATATGGCTGGAGCCAGAATCAGCTGGGGCGGTGCCGAGCCTGGGGCCGACAGGGTCATAGGTGGCAGTGCTGAAGTAGTAGTCAATTTCACTTTCTTATGTTTTGACTCCCTATGATCTCCAGAGGGAGATGAAGAGAGCGACCTCGATGAGGAAGATGAAGAATGACTTTTATGGGGTTTAACAGGAGATGGTGAGCCCTCTGACCCAGAAATAGCCTCACAGAAAGGAGATTTGAGAAGACCTTTCAAGATTAATTTATTGTTTCTCTTGTTGAGAGTCCTGGTCGAAAAATTTCTACAAATCCCACATGGGGATCCATAGAAAGGTGGCAGACATTCAAACAATAGACATATACATCATGGCCATCGGAAAGCAGTAACTTACAGCTGCAATCCTTGCACTACTTTTCTTACCTGACATAATGATGTGGAGAAGAAAACCAGTACCAAAAAGAAGAGGAAAGGCTATCCAAAAGGGTAAGAAGAGAGAAGGAAGAAAGATTACCAATGATGGTAATGAAGAATTACCTCAAAGGTAAGAAAAGGATAATAAAGCAAAATAGACTAAAGGGAGAGAGTCTTAAACATACGATAGGGTAGGAGAATAATACCAGAAACTGTTTGAAAAACTTTAAAGTAGAAAAGATATATAAACTTTCAAAAAATTAGACACTTAGCTGAAGAGAGTGGCTTGACATGGCTGTACAGCAATGCAGCTAATGAGATCTAGGGTAAAAGGGAGCAGAGCATTCTGGGTAGAACCTTGACTCAAAAGTCTTTGGCTGATGCGAGCTTAATATTTGGCCGGCTTGTTTCCGAGGACGGAACCGATAACCCATCAGTAAGGAATGAATGAAGATTAACAACATCAGATCAAATAAATACTCTAAAAAGTCATTTGTTCATTGTGAGTCTATAGCATAGGTATTTTTTTAACCTTTTTTCTATTTTCTTTTTCCTGTTATGCCAGCTGACCTTTAAGCCCCCTCTTGCAGATCATGAGCTCACTATGTTTGCCTGTTCTGGGTATTACCAGCAGACAGCCAATATGCCTGCATTTGGTGATAAAAACTATGATGGTATTTCCAAAAGCTCTAATCCCACCCCAGGTAGATGACCTGGGTGCTGACATCATTATGATGGATTACCACACATACATTAATGAGGGTTGACATCACCAGTCAGGTAGGGCCAAGCCCATGTCACCCCCCCCCCCACCTTAAGCTGCTGCTACTGCACTGCCTATATGCTTCCACTGGTTGGTAGTAGATTGACAGACAAGTACATTAGTTCCCCAGAATGGGTGATCCAGCATTGATTACTCACTCTCATCCTTCCCAACCCGCTTCCTCAGCACCCAAGATGCTACCAAAACCTTGCTCCGCTGTATCATATTCATGTCTTTATCCTTCTTCATTACAGTCTTGCTATTTGTATTAGCTTTTTTCCACAGTTTCCCAGCATCATTTTAATTTACTGTTCTCGGAGTTTCTCTATAAAACATTCAAAGCCCAGGCTACTCTTTCTTTCCTTCTCTCGTTTTCATTTGTATTTTTATAACTGGATAACTGCAATAGCCATGGATCCAAAAAGTGTAAGTAACGCTGAATTACAATAAATAATTAGAATTATACAGCTCGGGTAATAATTCAAAGAGGTAGCAGTGGTGCAACATAATTTCCAGGTGAAAACAATGAACAATGGAAAATAAAATCAACACCTAACCAATCTTTTGTAAATCACAACCTGTCTACTTAAGTCTTGAATTTCCATTAAGTTCTCATAGTGCTTCTTGCAGGGAAACAAAGAAAAACTGATTCAGTTGTATGCTACGTAATATTCACTTTCCAGTACAATCTGCTTAATAAGTGAGTGATTAAAACTGCTAAATGTGCTGTAATTTATCACAAGATTATAGTTGTCATAAATTCACAACTATGAATTTCTGCAGATAAAATGAAATATGCATGTTGTTTATTTGGATAATTAAAATAATGATATACCTTGTATAAGACTTGTTGAGGGGTAAATTGAATGTATCCATACTGAATAAAGAAAAAAAACATTATCTCCATCAAGGTGCCTGATGTTGTCAACTCCGGAAATATTAACATTAATAGCATAGCCTGCACAACCTCCATTCCCAATAAGACATGTCAGTTGTGTTTCTGAAAAATAAGAAAATAATATAAATTACTCATTAAATTAAAGTACTAACAAGGTAAGCATCCATAAAAGAGTATAAAATTTAAGACCACAAAAATAACTGTAGTATTTTACATATGTCGCTTGCAGGAGGAGAATGGTTGCTCCCACTGAAACTACTGAAGGTAATTTTTCACTAAGTACAGTTAAGTGTGAAATGTGTGTATGACACTAGCATATTTAGTTGTAAAATGCACATACTGTAGACAATTGATGTTTGTTTGTCTTTTTGGCTTTTCCCAGTTAGGGGTCACCACAGCAAAACTCTGGTCCACTAATGATTGGCAGTAGATTTTTATGGTGCTGAGTTGCCAGCCCGACGCCCAACCTTCAGCGAAGGCACGCCCATTCACGCATGTCTTTTGGAGACCACTCGAATGCAGGAAGGACATGCAGACTCCACACAGAAGGCACTCCGGTCGAGAATCAAACAAGGAAACCTCTTGCTGTGAGGCAACAACACTACCACTGTACCAACGTGGCTATATAGACCAGAAATTCAAAAACATACCCCAATGCACATCACAGGCTTCAGCTACACAATAGATGTTCTGTGTTGTAAGGGCAGAATGTATTACAATATATGAGGCCCTGTATATGACACAGATTATGCATGTTTCTGCAGGCAAAGGGGCAAAATACAGTAAAACAGCAGTGCAAAATGTATGCATCCCTGGCAAAGAGACTAATGTAGCACTACAAGCAGGTCAGGGCTAAGTAACAGTTGTCATACAACAAGACTACATGTTACCACCTCTAGTCATGGTTTCTCCTTTACTTTGTCCATCTGTGCTCTGCTGTGAAAGCTTACTGTGCCTCTATTGCAATACATCTGGGACATCTTCAAGAACCATACAGTGAGGTCACTATTTCTGAAAAAGAGGAGTATGTACTTTCACTGAAAGACACTTTTATCAAACTCTAGGTTTACCAAAACTTATTCCTTTCTCTAATGTTGATGTGACACTGTTGTTGCTATATTGTAAGTAAAGGGTGGATATATTTAGTTTCTAGTTGTGTTTTTAGGAAATTTTCATTAACTAAGCCATCATAAAAGTTTCATTTTAACAAAATGACATGAATCCTTGGCAAAGTAAGCATTTATGTACTGCTTGGCTGATTACCTCCCCTAAGTGGTGTAAGTTTGCACAAGATCATAAGAGCTAGTAGGTATTGTGATGTGCAGCTCCACCTTGTCTCTGAATCACAGTTGTTGATCTGCCATTCTGTGTCAGAAGGGCTGACTTGTGCCACAGATAAAATGCATACATGACTGTAGTTCTGGAACAAGTCTTAATAAGTAAAAATGGTTTCATGGAGACTCTGCTGAGTAGGACTTTACTCTTCATGCCTCTTATGGGGGACTATTCACATACCTTTTCTAACTAATGCATTGAGCTTTAGGATCATTACATTGTAAATGAAAAAGGCAAGCACATGTTTATTTTACAGATGAAGTATTGTATTATCTCCCCATTCAATAAAGCAGTAATTTTCCCACATTAACAATACTGTCTTTACTATGTTTTCATGCAAATATGTTTGACAAAAAACATTGTTAGAGGAACCATAATTGCAGATGATGGTGTTATTTAAGACTGAAAAGGAATCAAATTTGTATTGTGCAAATACAATAAATATCCACATCATCGAGGATATCTTCATCTACCCTTACTATGAGCACATAGGTACTGCTATTATAAAATTATGTCTTCGGGTGATTTACATGTTTCTTCTATTCCAAATTATGCCTGCTGTCGAAGACCCAGATCAGATACAATTAATGGAAGGTGTTGATTTTAGTTAACAAAAGGCTTCAATCTCAATCTTCTGTTAGTTTTGTAAGTCCTCATGTGGAAATTATAGGAGTTAATATTATTGTTAGTAAGAGAACAATATCCCCGGAGAGTTTTTACAGCAGCCCAAGAAAGATGCACTAGCAAATTACTCCATACTCAAAACTTTTCTAGAATGTTTGAGTAAACGTGTACCACTCTTACTGGGTGATTTGAGCTTCCCAAGTATCACTTGGTTATCATATATGTCTGCCAGAGCTGCAGAATAAGTTCTTGACATAAATTGCCTGAAATGTATTATCCAACATGTACAGCTGTCTACCAGGGATTCAACTACATTTGACATTGTATTAACAGATTTAATTATAGCTGTTAGTCATGTAAGCTCTTATCCATCAAATGGGAGTTCAGAGCATGACAGAGTGCCATTTAGCACTGAAATGAGAAACTACTCTAAGCCCCTATAAAATCATGGATAAACCATTATCATGAGAACTGTGGTGACATTTGAAATAAAATTAGGAAATGGAACTGGCAAGTGAATATCAGGGGTAAAGTTATTGATGAATGTTGTTCTTTGTTCTATGAATAAATAAACCCATTAATAACCTACTATTTACCCATTGTTAAGCTAAATGAAACAAACATGCTCCACTTTGGTGCAAATAAAAAGTATAAAAAATGGTATTCTAAGAAATACCTTAGGAAAAGATACATATTGTGTAAAACTGAATCTAAATAAGGATGCTTGCTGGCACCATTGCATTCAGTAAAATAATAATAATGAGATATAAGACCAATAATTAATTAAAATTGCCAAACAATATTCCGTCTACTCCTGGAAGGTCTTATTTTTCTTGCAAACAAAGCTAGAAATAAAAAATTGATGAATCAGACTTAAATGCTAATAAAAATGGGGAGGTCTGTCATAATGGTTAAGGTCTTAACTTCATAGATACGATATAGAGTTCAATTCTGACATTGGGTTACTGGCTAGACTTAATGGCACTTTAAGTAAGTTAGCCTAATATTCATCTATGAACCTGTTGGTTGGGGGTTGGCATAACGGTTGTGGTGTTTACCTCACAAAGTACAAGGTTTGATTCACATATTTGGTCACTAGTTATTGGCTAGGCATGTAATAGTCTGCAGACTAATTACTTAATATTTAAAGATGAACTATGAGTGTCCCAACCTGTCACATAACACATCAGTGTTCAATTCCATGGCAAGGAGTAGATGAACATTTTCCCTTCACTGAGTATAATGCCTCCTTTGGCATGCACCTGACCAGAAATATTCAACAGTTGGAACACCCACAAAGGTTCCTTATGAGATGAATCCAGGGTATAAACACATTGTCCTATATGGATTGCCTTAGAGGCCTATCTCTATACTCTGTCTCATGCAGGTTACTGAGAGGTGATTTATGCCTAGTATACAAGGCGTTATTACATCCAGCTCTGATGGACCTTTTGTACATCTGCAAAATGAAAAGCATCAGAACCACTGGACTGAAAGATTTAAATTTTGCTTAAGACAAAAATAAGACATGTTGGCAGGACAGTTATGTGTCTCAGGGATCTCCATGTTCTGGAACATGCTCTTCAACCATGTGAAGCAGACTCCATCCCTAACCCTATTTAAGCATAAACCTGCCCAATGGATGGGAAATCAGAAATTCACATACACCCCCCACCACCACATAGTCTCTAGAAACTTCCTAACATGCCCCCTCCTAATAAATTCCCATGATATGCAGGGACACAACTGGCTTGGATTGCATAAGTAGGTTTTTAAATGCCCTGGTTGTCGTTAACCTAATATAAACTAAGGAACATAGCCTAAAATAATGGGGGGGGACAAAGATGCCAAAATAGCAACAGATTTTAAATGTTGTTCTTCGAAACTTATAATGTTGCTAGATAAATAGGATATGTGTTAGCATGCATTTTTCTGGGAGATGTGAAGTTTGAAACTGAAATGTATGTCACTATTTAGTGACTTCAATCCTCAGTGATTTGCCTGCAAAACAAAAATTTTATGAGGAACAGACAAAAAATATGAGACGAAAATGTGAACAGTTGAGAGGTATGCAAAGTGTGCAAATGAAGACTGAAGGGCTCATACCCAGGAGTAAACGATCATTAGCAGCTCATGACCTTCATTTTGCATACCTTTAGCCAGACTAGCCAAACACGAAGGTCATTTTGGTAAAGCTGAATGCACATGGCAGTGCAGGGAAGCCACAGTTTTGTAAGATCAAAAGGGCTGCAAGAAAAATGTGTTCTCAATTACTTGCGATTCAGAATTTTTTTGCAAACAATCATGTACTGATCATTTATGGGGAAAATAGAAGACAACTTTTATTGGACAACCATCAGAGACTTAGGCACAGGTCATACATTTCCTTTTCCAAGCTTCATAGGTTCATAGGAGATTACTAGGCTAACGGCTCAAGAGCTCTTACAATCTGAACCATTATTACCCAAATTTTACCTGATTTTTGATCCCTAAGGACGAGAGGATGGCTTATGTTTATGTCTATGCTTTTGAACATTTTACAGACTGCCCCTGTCTCAGGAGTGAATTTACAATTTCTTCATACATTGATCCAGACTGCTTTTGAAGAGGTTCAGGGAAGGACTCTACTGTTACAGACAAGGGGTAACCCTTGAGACACATATCTGTCTCTCCAGCATGTTGTTTTGTTCATGTCACAGCTCGGGTTTAGATACTTAGATCAGTTAGTCCTTGTGCAATTTGTCTTGTGAATGTGTAACAGTTACATCAGGACTGTATTTGAGAGGGCCTTGCAGGTTAGGCATAGATCACTGCTTATTAGTGGGTGGGAGACAGACTAAAGTAATATGGCTTTTAGTCAATCTGCATAGGACATGTTATTTACACACTATATATATGTATATATATATATATATATATATATATATATTTTTTTTTTTTTTTTTTTTTTTTATAAGTAACCTCTAAGGCTGCTCCAGCTTTGCAAGTGACTGGTCAAGTGCATGCTGAAAGGTGCATTATACTTGATTATTGGTCTGATGATGGCTGAGTACAGTGGGACTATAACTCCCTTGCATCTGGACACCACACCTTTACTTATAAGCTGTGCTACATACCACTATTCAGGCTACTATCTTTGTACCTAGAGCTATTAATGTTGTAATTTGTAGGGATATTTGACTTTCCAAAGGGTATGATTATGCCTTTTTTTAAATTTAAATTTAGGCCATGGCTCTGGCACCAATCACTTGTCTGAGTCAAACCCTACTGAAATATATCTATATCATTGGGGATTAATGATTGCCCAAAAACGAATGAGATAACAAAACTCACTTTATTTAAAACAAAACTTTCAGAAATAATCCTTCCTCAGTGTTAATTAATACATCTAAATTAAAAACACTTTTATATAACAGGAAAAGACAAAAACCACCTGACACAGCCAACCTATAGAACAATATATGGAAACAAAGTCAATTAAACTATTAAAGCAATCATACTATGCTTAAAAAAACATAAGAAAATACATCTATCAAACCAATGTTTAAAAAAATTGTAATAAAATTCAATGCAAACACAATTTATAAAACAACAAACATATATCTTATAACATAGCTGATTAATTAAAAAAATAATCAATGATATTGTTTCTGTTTAAATTCCAACATTGGCTTAACAGTGACCATGTTATTTAATCCAGGCTTTTTATCAGCATTCAACCTGATGATCCATTTATATTCAGCAATATCTAATTTATTAATTGTATCGCCTAATCTTGGACCTTTACTTATTATTTGCAAAACTTTAAACTTAAATTTATGTTTTTCATTCTCATCTTTCCTATGTTGTGTTAAAGCATTAGTAACAATATGCCTTCTCGTTTCCGATTTATGTTCTATAATTCTTTCCTTTAAAGACCTTGAGCATTTGCCCATGTAGAATCCAGAACATTGTGTACAGGTAGCCAAATATACAACTAAAGTAGTCTTACATGTTGTCTGATATCGTATATCAAACTTAATTTTGCTTATTGGATGTACAAAGAATTTCTCAGTACAAATATCTGTACAGCAACTAAAAGCGTAACAGGGTACAGTGCTAGTTTTGTTCATAATTATTGGTGTTAAATTCATCCCAAAATCTTTATAGCACAACTTTCTCATTAAACTATACATATTCCTATATGCAAATTGCGGAGAAGTACCCAAAAGTTTATTCAATTCGGGTTGGGCCATAAAGATACGCCAATTCTTTTTAATTATTTGTTTAACATATTTAGTTAAATTATTGTATGTCATGGTATACCTTAAAGCATTTTGTAACATATTATTCTCCTTATCTTGATGCATACTATCACTGAAAAAAGGGTGTGCATAAGTGCTTCTGTTTTTCAATATATCATCCTTTATTTCATTGACTTGTGTCATTTTATAACCTCTGTGGTAGAATTCATTACACATCAGTACCATTTGTTGCTTGCATTTATAAAAATCTGTATTAAGTTTACTCATATGCAATAGCTGACTTTTAACTATTCCATGGAATACGTAGCTAGCATGCATACTATATGCATGTGTGTATCTATTAACTTGTACATTCTTCTGAAATACTGAGGTTTCTAACATGTTAATGTGATTTTTATGTATTTCAACATCCAAAAAGGACATTTTAATGTTAGATGAACACATAGTAAATTTTAGAAATTTGGTGGTATTATTCAAATAGGAAACAAAGTTTACTAATTGCTCTTGTGTTCCTTCCCATAGGAGAAAGCAATCATCTACAAAGCTTTTATAGAATAGTATATTATTTTTATATAAATTTTTTTTGCCATGTATATGGCTTTCTTCCATTGACTTAAAACAATATTGGCATATGTATTTGCCATGGGAGTACCCATGGCTACGCCAGAAATCTGTAGATAATACTGTTTATTAAACATGAAAACATTTTTCTCCTAAACTATTTCCAACACACTGCACAATACTTCAATGTCTCTCCCTTTAATATCAGTATTTTCACATAAGAAACTATAGACAGCATCAACTCCATAATCATTAGGTATGACTGTGAACAAAGATGCTATGTCCATAGTCACCATTATGTACTCTCTTTCTTTATTAATAACAAACCACTGATATCACTTTTTCAAAAAATCCCCTGTATCTTTTATATAACCAGGACATAAAGTCAGATATTTACTAAGTCTTTCCTGAACATAGATAGATAGAGGTTCTGTTGACCAACCTCTCCCTGATACAATGGGTCTCATTGGTGGCAATGTAAGGGATTTATGTAACTTAGGAATACCGTATATAACTGGAATAACTGGAGTTAAAACAGAGAAATAATTAAAAAGTTCTAGGCTGATATCACCTTGTGCCTGTAAATCATATACAAACATGTTCACATCACTAATAATCTTTTAACATCGACTAAAGCAATTTCCTTAAACGTGTGTTTATCATCCAAGAAGTTATGCATTAATTCAAGATAA
Organism: Protopterus annectens; assembly: GCF_019279795.1. Classification (NCBI taxonomy): domain Eukaryota; kingdom Metazoa; phylum Chordata; order Ceratodontiformes; family Protopteridae; genus Protopterus; species Protopterus annectens. The sequence continues at coordinate 1,070,628,169 of NC_056729.1, read as the reverse complement.
TTGGTTTTATTAAAAATCACAATGGCACCGCCTTTATCTGCCTGTTTAATTATGATGTTTTTATTTTCAACTAATGACTTATAGGCCTCATTCTCACCATAAGTTATATTATATTAATGCATTCTTAATTTATGCTTAAACACATAATCATATTGCTGTCTTAACTCTTCCTCGCATACAGAACTAAAAGGATTCAATATAGGGAAATTATTAGGAATAAACACACTTCTTTTCTTCAACTTCTCTTGAACACCATTGCACATATCCTTAAAGAGCATTTTCAAGCTAACATTTCGAACAAATATTTTAAGTCAGTCAGGGCTTCAACAATTGTATCATTACCACTTACAATGAATTGTAAGCCTTTATCTAGAAGCCTCTCCATATCAACAGTCAAAATAAAGGAAGATAGATTCATGACTGATGAATTCAGCTTACCAGTCACTTTTGCACCTGTTTGTTGTTCGGCAAGTGACTGTTGTTTTTCCTTTTGCCCACATTCAAGTTGAAACGCTGTTGGGAGCGACCTCTGGACTGAGGCCGACTCCTTGTATCTACCTTCTCTGGCAAGTTCGGAACTATTGGCTGTGTGAGGTTTAAAAAAACCTCAGTTTTTCAGTTTTTGTATCTGATACACTAGGCGCATCATCCAACTTCTGCTAACATTCATTTACGGAACCCTCCATTGTAGACGTAGTCATTGTTACTTGCTTCTGATTGGTTGAACATTCTCCACGAATAAAATTTCACGTAGTTCTTCCTTCATCACTACCCTCTTAAAGATTCGGCTCTTGCTGTATCTGAACCTATCCCTCATACATGACTGGAACATTTTCAACTTCAAAATCATCCAAGACATCCATTCTATTAGTTTTTTCCTTTTGTTGAAATGGCTTGGCTGTATTATTAATATTGGTTCTCGGCCAGGAAAAGATATGACCAAGTCTAAAGTCATTGATATCTCTTAATAATTTTTGTTACTTCACCGCTTGTAATTTATTGTCAAACATATTTACTCTATTGACCATTAGTTGATATGCACTAGATATATGCACAAAGTCATTTGAACTCAACAGTTTGTTTTCAATTTTCAGAATTTCATCCGATAATTCCTTTTCTATGGGCATAAACAAATCATTCATTAATTGCATGTATTCTTTACTCAGTTTCAAATTTAACTGCTACAACATGTTTAATAGTTCTGGGTATGTGTTGGCGTACGTCAGCATTTTTAATATATGCAGTTCTCTAGGGACTATACTAAATTCAAGATATGCTGAAAAACTCAAGCGCTGCCATTGAAATCTCTTAAAAGCCTGTACCTTTCCTTCCAGTTGAGTTAGTAAATTATTTAACTGCTCATTTTTCTCAGAAGATGTTACTACACTTAAATTATTACTGCCCATAACATGAGAAACAAGCGGATTGTCTGTTAACAATAATAGGTCCCATAATGATTTTTTAGTATCTTTTTCATTGTCCTTACGCTGTATCTGTTGTAGCTGCATTCGCTGTGTCATCATAAAAGCTGCCCTTGTTTCAGAACAAAAAATAAGCAACCTTGGTCGAAGAAGCTGTCAACAAATAAAAAAATACTCCAACCACGGTTTAAATCTTCTCTATTCAGAGCCAGTAAAGTATCCAAAAACGAATGAGATAAGAAAACTCACTTTATTTAAAACAAAGCTTTTGGAAATAATCCTTCCTCAGTGTTAATTAATACATCTAAATTAAAAACTAATTTTTATAACAGGAACAGACAAAAAACACCTGACACAGCCAACCTATAGAACAATATATGGAACCAAAGTCAATTAAACTATTAAAGCAATGATACTATGCTTAAAAAACAGGAGAAAATACATTTATCAAACCAATGTTTAAAAAAATTGTAATAAAATTCAATACAAACACAATTTATAAAACAACAAACATATATCTTATAATATAGATGATTAATTAAAAAATAATCAATGATATTGTTTCTGTTTAAATTCCAACATTGGCTTAACAGTGACCATGTTATTTAATCCAGGCTTTTTATCAGCATTCAACCTGATGATCCATTTATATTCAGCAATATCTAATTTATTAATTGTATCGCCTAATCTTGGACCTTTACTTATTATTTGCAAAACTTTAAACTTAAATTTATGTTTTTCATTCTCATCTTTTCTATGTTGTGTTAAAGCATTAGTAAGAATATGCCTTCTCATTTCTGATTTATGTTCTATAATTCTTTCCTTTAAAGACCGTGAGCATTTGCTCATGTAGAATCCAGAACATTGTGTACAGGTAGCCAAATATACAACTAAAGTAGTTTTACATGTTGCCTGACATCGTATTTCAAACTTAAGTTTGTTTATTGGATGTACAAATATTTTCTCAGTACAAATATCTGTACAGCAACTACAAGCATAACAGGGTACGGTGCCAGTTTTGTTCATAACTATTGGTGTTAAATTCATCCCAAAATCTTTATAGCACAACTTTCTCTTTAAATTATACATATTCATATATGCAAATTGTGGAGAAGTACCCAAAAATGTATTCAATTCGGGTTGGGCCATAAGGATACGCCAATTCTTTTAAATTATTTGTTTATCATATTTAGTTAAATTATTGTATGTCATGGTATACGTTAAAACATTTTGTAACATATTATTCTCCTTATCTTGATGTATACTCTCACTGAAAAAAGGGTGTGCATAAGTGCTTCTGTTTTTCAATATATCATCCTTTATTTCATTGACTTGTGTCATTTTATAACCTCTATGGTAGAATTCATTGCACATCATTACAATTTGTTGCTTGCATTTATAAAAATCTGTATTAAGTCTACTGATACGCGATAGCTGACTTTTAACTATTCCACGGATTACATGGCTAGCATGCATACTATTTGCATGTGTGTATCTATTAACTTGTACATTCTTCTGAAATACTGAGGTTTCTAACATGTTAATGTGATTTTTATGTATTTCAACATCCAAAAAGGACATTTTAATGTTAGATGAACACATAGTAAATTTTGGAAATTCGGTGGTATTATTCAAATAGGAAACAAAGTTTACTAATTGCTGTTGTGTTCATTCTGATAGGAGAAAGCAATCATCTACAAAGCATTGATAGAATAGTATATTATTTTTATATAAATTTTTATTGCCGTGTATATGGCTTTTCTCACACTGACTTAAAACAATATTGGCGTATGTATTTGCCATGGGAGTACCCATGGCTACGCCAGAAATCTATAGATAATACTGTTTGTTAAACATGAAAACATTTTTCTCCTAAACTATTTCCAACACACTGCACAATACTTCAATGTCTCTCCCTTTAATATCAGTATTTTCACATAAGAAACTATGGACAGCATCAACTTCATAATCATTAGGTATGACTGTGAACAAAGATGCTATGTCCATAGTCACCATTATGTACTCTCGTTCTTTATTAATAACACATCACTGATATCACTTTTTCAAAAAATCCCCTGTATCTTTTATATAACCAGGACATAAAGTCAGATATTTACTAAGTCTTTCCTGAACATAGATAGATAGAAGTTCTGTTGACCAACCTCTCCCTGATACAATGGGTCTCATTGGTGGCAATGTAAGGGATTTATGTAACTTAGGAATACCGTATATAACTGGAATAACTGGAGTTGAAACAGAGAAATAATTAAAAAGTGCTAGGCTGATCTCACCTTGTGCCTGTAAATCATATACAAACATGTTCACATCACTAATACTCTTTTTAACATCGACTAAAGCAATTTCCTTAAACGTTTGTTTATCATCCAAGAAGTTGTGCATTAATTCAAGATAATTGGTTTTATCAAAAATCGCAATGGCACCGCCGTTATCTGCCTGTTTAATTATGATGTTTTTATTTTCAACTATGACTTATAGGCCTCCTTCTCACCATAAATTATATTATATGAATGCGTTCTTAATTTATGCTTAAACACATCTTCATATAGCTGTCTTAACTCTTCCTCGCATACAGAACTAAAAGCATTCAATATAGGGAAATTATTAGGAATAAACACACTTCTTTTCTTCAACTTCTCTTGAACACCATTGTACATATCCTTAAAGAGCATTTTCAAGCTAACATTTCGCACAAATATTTTTAAGTCTGTCAGGGCTTCAACAATTGTATCATTACCACTTACAATGAATTGTAAGCCTTTATCTAGAAGCCTCTCCATATCAACAGTCAAAATAAAGGAAGATAGATTCACGACTGATGAATTCAGCTTACCAGTCACTTTTGCACCTGTTTGTTGTTCGGCAAGGGATTGTTGTTTTTCCTTTTGCCCACATTCAAGTTTAAACACTGTTGGGCGTGACCTCTGGACTGAGGCTGAATCCTTATGTCTACCCTCTTGGGCGAGTTTGGAACTATTGGCTGTGTGAGGTTTAAAAAACCCTCAGTTTGCTCAGTTTTTGTATCCGATACACTAGGCGCATCATCCAACTTCTGCTCGCATTCATTTAAGGAACCCTCCATTGTAGATGTAGTCGTTGTTACTTGCTTCTGATTGGTTGAACATTCTCCACGAATAAAATTTCGTGTAGTTCTTCCTTCATCACTACCCTCTCAATGATTGGGCTCTCGCTGTATCAGAACCTGTCACTCATACATGACTGGAACATTTTCAACTTCAAAATCATCCAAGACATCCATTCTATTAGTTTTTTCCTTTTGTTGAAATGGCTTGGCTGTATTATTAATATTGGTTCTCGGCCAGGAAAAGATATGACCAAGTCTAAAGTCATTGATATCTCTTAATAATTTTTGTTGCTTCACCACTTGTAGTTTATTGTCAAGCATATTTACTCTATTGACCATTAGTTGATATGCACTAGATATATGCACAAAGTCATTTGAACTTAACAGTTCATTTTCAATTTTCAGAATTTCATCCGATAAATCCTTTTCTATGGGCATAAAAAATCATTCATTAATTGCATGCATTCTTTAATCAGTTTCAAATTTAACTGCTCCCACATTTTTAATAGTTCTGGGTAAGTGTTGGCGTACGCCGGCATTTTTAATATACTCAGTCCTCTTGGGACTATATTAAATTCAAGATACGCTGAAAAACTCAAGCGCTGCCATTGAAATCTCTTAAAAGTCTGTACTTTTCTTTCCAGTTAAGTCAGTAAATTATTTAACTGCACATTTTTCTCAGAAGATGTTACTACACTTAAATTCTTACTGCCCATAACATGAGAAACAAGCGGATTGTTTGTTAACAATAATAGATCCCGTAACGATTTTTTAGTACCTTTTTCATTGTCCTTATGCTGTATCTGTTGTAGCTGCATTGACTGTGTCTTCATAAAAGCTGCCCTTGTTTCAGAACAAAAAATGAGCAACCTTGGTCGAAGAAGGTGTCAACAAATAAACAATACTCCAACCACGGTTTAAATCTTCTCTATTCAGAGCCAGTAAAATATCCAAAAACGAATGAGATAAGAAAACTCACTTTATTTAAAACAAAGCTTTCGGAAATAATCCTTCCTCAGTGTTAATTAATACATCTAAATTAAAAACTCATTTATATAACAGGAACAGGCTAAAACCACCTGACACAGCCAACATGTAAGACTACTTTAGTTGTATATTTGGCTACCTGTACACAATGTTCTGGATTATACGTGGGCAAATGCTCACGGTCTTTAAAGGAAAGAATTATAGAACATAAATCAGAAATGAGAAGGCATATTCTTACTAATGCTTTAACACAACATAGGAAAGATGAGAATGAAAAACATAAATTTAAGTTTAAAGTTTTGCAAATAATACGTAAAGGTCCAAGATTAGGTGATCCATTTAATAAATTAGGTATTGCTGAATATAAATGGATCATCAGGTTGAATGCTGATAAAAAGCCTGGATTAAATGAAATGGTCACTGTTAAGCCAATGTTGCAATTTAAACAGAAACAATATAATTGATTATTTTTTAATTAATCATCTCTATTATAAGATATATGTTTGTTGTTTTATAAATTGTATTTGTATTGAATTTTATTACAATTTTTTTTAAACATTGGTTTGATAGATGTATTTTCTCATGTTTTTTTAAGCATAGTATCATTGCTTTAATAGTTTTATTGACTTTGGTTCTGTATATTGTTTATAGGTTGGCTGTGTCAGGTGGTTTTTGTCTGTTCCTGTTATATAAATGAGTTTTTAATTTAGATGTATTAATTAACACTGAGGAAGGATTATTTCTGAAAGCGTTGTTTTAAGTAAAGTGAGTTTTCTTATCTCATTCGTTTTTGGATACTTTACTGTCTCTGAATACAGAAGATTTAAACCGTGGTTGGAGTATTTCTTTATTTGTTGACACCTTCTTCGACCAAGGTTGCTCATTTTCTGTTCTGATAAAAGGGCAGCTTTTATGATGACACAGCCAATGCAGCTACAACAGATACAGCCAATGCAGCTACAACAGATACAGTGTAAGGACAATGAAAAAGATACTAAAAAATCGTTACGGGACCTATTATTGTTAACAGACAATATGCTTGTTTCTCATGTTATGGGCAGTAAGAATTTAAGTGTAGTAACATCTTCTGAGAAAAATGAGCAGTTAAATAATTTACTGACTCAACTGGAAAGAAAAGTACAGACTTTTAAGAGATTTCAATGGCAGTGCTTGAGTTTTTCAGCGTATCTTGAATTTAATATAGTGCCTAGAGGACTGCGTATATTAAAAATGTCGGTGTACGCCAACACTTACCCAGAACTATTAAAAATGTGGCAGCAGTTAAATTTGAAACTGAGTAAAGAATACATGCAATTAATGAATTATTTTTTTTATGCCCATAGAAAAGGAATTATTGGATGAAATTCTGAAAATTGAAAACGAACTGTTGAGTTCAAATGACTTTGTGCATATATCTAGTGCATATCAACTAATGGTCAATAGAGTAAATATGCTTGACAATAAACTACAAGTGGTGAAGCAACAAAAATTATTAAGAGATATCAATGACTTTAGACTTGGTCATATCTTTTCCTGGTCAAGAACCAATATAAGCCATTTCAACAAAAGGAAAAAACTAATAGAATGGATGTCTTGTATGATTTTGAAGTTGAAAATGTTCCAGTAATGTATGAGGGACAGGTTCTGATACAGCGAGAGCCCAATCATCGAGAGGGTAGTGATGAAGGAAGAACTACGTGAAATTTTATTCGTTGAGAATGTTCAACCAATCAGAAGCAGGTAACAACGACTACGTCTACAATGGAGGGTTCTGTAATTGAATGCGAGCAGAAGTTGGACGATGCTCCTAGTATATCAGATACAAAAACTGAACAAACTGAAGTTTTTTTAAACCTTACACAGCCAATAGTTCCGAACTTGCCCGAGAAGGCAGATACAAGGAGTCGGCCTCAGTCCAGAGGTCGCTCCCAACAGCGTTTCAACTTGAATGTGGGCAAAAGGAAAAACAACAGTCCCTTGCCGAACAACATACAGGTGTGAAAGTGACGGGTAAGCTGAATTCATCAGTCGTGAATCTATCTTCCTTTATTTTGACTGTCGATATGGAGAGGCTTCTAGATAAAGGTTTACATTTCATTGTAAGTGGTAATGATACAATTGCTGAAGCCCTGACTGACTTTTATTTATGCAAAATGTTAGCTTGAAAATGCTCTTTAAGGAGATGTACAATGGTGTTCAAGAGAAGTTGAAGAAAAGAAGTGTGTTTATTCCTAATAATTTCCCTATATTGTATGCTTTTAGTTCTGTATGCGAGGAAGAGTTAAGACAGCTATATGATGATGTGTTTAAGCATAAATTAAGAATGCATTCATATAATATAACTTATGGGGAGAATGAGGCCTATATGTCATTAGTTGAAAATAAAAACATCATAATTAAACAGGCAGATAAAGGTGGCGCCATTGTGATTTTTGATAAAACCAATTATCTTGAATTAATGCACAACTTCTTGGATGATAAACACACGTTTAAGGAAATTGCTTTAGTCGATGTTAAAAGATTATTAGTGATGTGAACATGTTTGTATATGATTTAAAGGCACAAGGTGATATCAGCCTAGAACTTTTTAATTATTTCTCTGTTTCAACTCCAGTTATTCCAGTTATATACGGTATTCCTAAGTTACATAAATCCCTTACATTGACACCAATGAGACCCATTGTATCAGGGAGAGGTTGGTCAACAGAACCTCTATCTATGTTCAGGAAAGACTTAGGGCAGGATTCACGAAGGCTTGCACGGAGTGTAAGAGACGTGCAACACTCCATGCAAGCCTTGAGATCCAGGAACAGCCCTAAACTCCGTGTAAGAGACCAGCTAAAACGTCTCTTACACTGACTGGGCGTGGACATGCTAAATACCTCACTTGCATCCGAAAGGTATGCAAATGAGGTATATTAGCGATCCACGAAGCAGTAACCAGTCCGTGTAGGAGACGTTTTAGCTGCAGAAATGTACTCAGTTGACAACTGAGCACATTTCTGCAAAATCCACAACGGAGCGATGTCAGCTCCAAAAAAAAGGTTGCATATGATGCAGGCAGCATGCCAATGGCCAAATATGTGGCCATTGGCAAGATAACCCAATGCAAAAATATTAAAAATATAATTTTTTTTTTTGGCGATCGCCCATGTTTAAACCCAGCGCAGCCCCGCGCAAACAGGCTGCTCTGTATAAAACCATAAAAAAGAAGGTTATAAACCCACAAATGTGGGTCTCATGCAATACATGGAATGACAATGCAGGGACCAGCAAACTAAAACCAACATAGCCACCGTGTAGTGGTTGCTAAGGGGGGAAGCTGAGTCTAAGACATGTAACTAAGCATTAGTAGGCAATCTCATGTAAATGAGGGTTCGGATACTGAATCTCATAGTCACATATCAAATGAGCACAGTCTGAGTAGTGTAAGAGATACAAAAGGGGGAGGAATAGAGTAGGAGATAGGTGACATCACAGGGGGGAATGGTAGAAAGAAATACAGTTCATTGGAGGCCAGTGTAACATGACAGATGACAGGCACAGATCAGGGAAAGAGGTGTGCCACTAGATAAGTCATGGAAAGTCAAGAAATGGAAGGGGTACACTGTTACCTACACCAAAGTTTCTTGCTGGCCGTGCATGTGCACGTGTGCATGCCATGAAGCGCGAGTAGGACAGTGTGCGCACGTGTAAGGCAGTGTGAGCATGTGGGAGCATGTTGGGAGATGTTTAACACTGTTTGCGTGGGTGTGCGCGCGTGTAAGGCAGGCTGAGTATGTTGGAGGCTGTTGGCAGACATGTAACAGTGTTTGCGTGGGTGTACGCGTGTTTAAACCCGAATAAGTAGATTCTGAACCATGTAAGCACGTGTGCGCGTGTGTAAGCCACTGTGAGCGTGTTTCAGATAGTATGCAAGTTGCTCTCCCCTGAGGAAACAGAGAGGAAAAAGGAAGCTACAGAATTAATAGGAAGCTAGCAGGGATAACTGCTGAAGCTAGCAGGTGAAAACAATTAGAAGCAGGCAATTACACAGGCAGAATAGTAGCCCAGACCAGCACTTAAAACTCTGCAAACAGTAGTGCAGGATGTTTCCATTAAGAGACACTGCAAGACAGGAGTAAGCTAATAGAAGTGAAAACCGAAAAAGCTTCACTCAGAGCAGAAATGTTAGGGGCTGCCATAGCTGTCATAATGAGACATAGGCGACTTGCTGAGGGTGGTGACAATGCAGATGGTGCCAGACAACCCACAGTGAGGAGACGGAGAAGAGTGTACAGGCCCAGGGTCACCTACCACGGGTTACATGAGCTGGAGATAGTAGAGCACTATAGAGTGGACAGAGAGCTCCTGCAGCAAATTGTTGAGCTGTGCAGGCCACGCCTCATACACAGAACCAACAGAGGGGAATCCATCCCAGGGGAAACCAAGGTATGTGTTGGCCTAATAATACTAGCAACAGGTACCTTCCAGAGACCAACTGGCGATATGATGGGGATATCACAGGCATCAGCCTCCAGGGTTCTACACCAGTTCCTGGATGCCATGTCAGCACATGTCGGTGATCATGTATATTTCCCCAATGCCCGTGAGGTATTGGCCAGCAATATACGTCTCTTCCAGCAAATAGCGGAATACCGTGAGGTACTGGGAGCTATAGACTGCACGCACATACGCATCAAAGCACCAGCCGGTGAGCGAGGTAGGGCCTACATTAACCGCAAGGGCTTCCCCTCCATCAACTCCCAGGTCATGTGTGATGCCCAGGGCATAATAATGAATGTGTGTGCTGGCTGCCCTGGGAGTTATCACGATTGCAACATCTGGCATTTGACGCAGCTGTACCAGACATTTGCCAATGGGGACATCCCACATGGACACCTAGTGGGGGATGCAGGTTATGCACTGGAGCCATGGCTGATGACACCCATCAGAAACGCACAAACACCTGAACAGGAATGCATAATGAGGCACACGCACAAACACGTAATGTGATAGAGCGTGTGTTTGGGCTGCTCAAGTCACGGTTCCGGTGTCTGGACACATCTGGTGGAGCCTTGCAGTACACACCAACTACATGTACCCAAATTGTCATGGTATGTGCTATGCTACATAATATGATCTTGCGAAAACAGCTGCAGCAAGACCAGCATAGGGCCGGGCCAAACAGCCCCCCACCATTGCCAAGGCCATCACAGGCAGAGCGTGACTCGGAGGAGGAACAACCTGAGCCTGCCCCAGTAGGCAGAAGGAGGCGTGCCTAGTATGCCCTGGCCTTGGCAAAGAGGCAACGTATAGCACATACACTGGCTCAGTAGGAACCCTGGGAATGATACCCCTCTCTGATTCACTCATATAGTAACAGGGATGCCTAACACGACACAACCTGCTCTCAAACATGTACAGGGAGTGTAGTATGTGCATCCGACAGAGGCAGCCCTGCAGCACCACCTGAGACATGATTGCCATGTGTTAAGCAATGTAACACCATCTAGTATATGTAAACATGAAGACCCTGCCTAGCATCTCACCCTCACCAAGCATGATGTCACACTATGAAGACAAGAAGATCAAGTACAATAATTGGCTGAAGTAATGCAGTCAGTCAAAGGGGAGCCAATGTGTTACAGGCTGGGAAGATATGCGGAGTTTGACATGATGCACCACCTGCTAGGGGTGGCATGCACCTATCATGCCATGCCCCATGGATACTGGCAAAGGCTGTCAGTACCCACAGCATGCCCTGAATAGGTAAGTCTCAAAACACAAACCCAACCTCATAGGTTCTACAAGGGATAGGAACCTAGATGTAATACTACCCCATGACAGATGTACAAACAGCAAGATGTATGCAGTGTAAACGTACACAGTAAGGAGAATGTAGATACCAGTCCTGTAATAGAGAACTGGGCAAGGCTCACATCAGCACCCTAACACTACCAGGTCACACCTCATAGTGTGCTGTACAGCCGCAAAACATGGAACAAGCTACAAAAGGAGGGTGACTAGCAAGAAATGGCAAGGATAACCACACCCCCATGTTGGTACCACAACAAGAAGCAGCATGGAATATCCATGGTCAAATACCAATGGCTAAAACTGCCTCGCAGTATATAGCCTGCTGCAGACCACTGTCCTAATACCAGGAACAGCACCTGGCCTATGTCGGAATATATGAATATATCAAGCCTCCCAAACCACATTATATTGCTCGACTGAAGATACCCAGACATACACCGGTAGCATTGTACTAGCACCAACACAGTAGGAGAAAATTACCCAGATTCCATAAACCAAAATGCCCAGGAACAATGTACTACTCCCACAAGAGGGGTAAGCATACTGGATGTGATAATCAGCAACATGTGTACTAGATGGCAAGATGAGAAGTGTACCCCTCACTGGTAAGACCAGACCATAGAGTAAGCACACTGGATATACACACCCTGACCCCAGTCCCTGGCCAGAATACCACAGTGAAAAACATGTGTAAAGTATAGGTTGCAGCCCTCAAAACCGATGTTGAATCCACAAAGGCCCTGTGCAAGTGCAGAATATGGGACACACCACAGAACATGTTATACAGGCATTCCATGAACACAGCCAGGAATGCTTGGAGTATGCAATCACAAATAACAACAACACACAATGCCATACGCAGGCATCTGGCATGCTGGCCTCCAGCCATTACCAAACCATGCAAGAGAATGAGGAAGATACCACATGATAGAGCAAACATAAAAAGGGAAGTAATAACTGACCAGTAGTATGGCAACAACATATGTCCACACATACAATCCACTAAGTCCAGCCACAACAAGTATAACCTATGAATCCAGAGGCAATGTGGCCAGTACCAAGTACACAGACAACCACAACACCCCCCAATAAATACAAACATATGTGATAGATGCATCCATGTATCCAAAGCAGAGGTTGAGCTTCAACAACTCAGTACTGTCAACACTAGTCAGGAGGAGAAGGTAACCACATACACCACAAACCCAGTCCCACATAGACCTACCACAACTGTAAACCAAACACATAAACACAGACAAATATTCCCGGAGGCCTTAATTACAAACACACCACACCAACATACGCCTCCAAAGTAGATCACAAGCAACCACAACCTTCAAACATAGCACATGCAATGAATAGTACGCAAAGCTGGTGTGCCAAACAGTCACAGGCCCGAAGGAGAAACAACATGCCTGATACAGTCATAATAGGTGTCTGTATAGGTGGAAACACAGCTGTCCCACTCACCAGACTGAACAAGGGAAAGGGTAGAGTAAGCTGCTTGTAGGTAGCCACAAAATGCCACTTAACACAAGTACGCAGGTCACCCCAAAGCAAGCAGAAATATGATGCACTCAATGTCCATGCTGGTGTGAATTACCTGAGATGTACCTCCCTGGTCAACATCAAATGAGACATAGATGGTCCCTCCGAGTATGTACCCCAGGGCGGGATGACACTGGCTGTGTGCAGCATCCAACCCTCACCAAGAATGATGCCACAGTACAAACACAGAATGCTCATGTTTAACAGCTGGCACAGTTACAGCTGTCAGTCCAAGAGGGTGTAATGTGTGTCTGCATGAGATGTCAAGCATGACAAGCCATGCTGCTGTTACAGGGGTGGCTGTCAGCTGTTACCCATGTGCGTCTGGATACTGGATAAGGCCTTTGCCGCCTCCATAGAGCCGTATGTAGGCAAGGCCAAAAAGACTACCCACCACCCTAGAAAACATAAGTGGTAGGAAACATAAGGGTAATGCTGACTAATGCCAGATGTGTAAACTGCAATATGCATGCCCTTGAAGCACTTCCCATTATGGAGAACATTGATGCCTGTCCAGTGACAGAAGCCTGCTGCAGGCCTAGTGACACCACACCAGCACTATTAGGTTATACCACATACCATGTGTTATGGCCCCAACACCTGCACCAAGACATCAAAGGAGGGAGAGTATCCATATGCAGCACAGACACCCATATAGCCAGGTAACTGACAATGCACAAAGCAGCAGACACCACCCATGTGCACATAACTGTAGTCAAAACTGCTGTACAGTCTGTAGCATGCGACAGACCACACTCTCACACACAAGAACCCCACCCAGACATCCGAAGACACTGGACAGTATGGATGTCCCATCAAATACCAGACAAGGTACACAAAGTACCACATAGGTGTCAAACCATTATGTATGCAAGGAGTCATCAGGGACCTAGGGACACAGGTCGACATTAATCTGTCATGTGACAGCCACAATGCCAATGTGGCTATGAAGACTGTTGATACTGGACACCATATCATGAAAGGATTCACACCAACATCAACAGAGGTCACTGTGCCACTGTACTGTTCCCTTATCAGACCCATAATCTAGTACAATGACTCATATGGGATGTACTATACGTGACACCTGCAGTGGTTCGGAAGACCTCATAGTTACCCCACCAACAGGATAAAGGGTGTGAAATATATGTCATATGCTGCCTGGCTGTAGACACCCCAGCTGACTGCAGTCACACACTGCCTACACAGGGGCATTGTATGTCTGTTGTACCAGGCCATGTCCAACACAGGAGTAATGGACATGCCACACCACAGGAAATCAAAGCCATTGGAGCTGTGAGAGTCACAGATGTCAACCTCAACACATAATGAAATAAGATGTGCTGGAGGGACAGATACATAACCCATAGGCTCCCCACACCCAGAAACAGGATCCTAATCCATGGTAGGCAGAGCCCCTCACTGACACCCCTCAACAGGAATACTGCCAAGTGGATGGATGCCCGTACATGTATACTGGGGGTCCCCACTGTGTCACGACCAAACAGAGGCACAGTGAAGAACCTCATAAATGGCCATAATTGAACATAGCAAGGGGTGGTGAAAGACACACACACTCTAGCTAGGCTTACTAATGGCCTAGGGTGTCTAGCCTACTATGAACCCATGAACCTATGAAGATACAACACGTACAGGACACTAAGGATAATCACAAAGCTTACCCAACTGATGGTAGGAACCATGTTGGGCATCCACAGATATGCTCCGAATCACATAGATATTACAAACAACATACCAAACACACACACATATTGCTAACATACAACCTGTCAGGTGCAGTGCAAACACCCCCCCGAGTGCAAAATACCTATCCCAGCAGGTGGTCCCCTGACATTGCAGATGCTGAGGTAACAGCCATCATCTGCAAAGCAGAACACACAGCAGCAAAGGTATGTGATGGTGTCCTGTGTTGAGGCCAACATGGACCCCAAGAGTAATGGAATGCAAAATCACACTACTGGCCAATGTCAGCCTTACCACAGGATATGTACCCAAAGAGCAGTGTACAACAACAGTGGTCCATCACAACAAAGGTGTTGCCTGAACGGATACCCCAAACTACCACCCCAGGATCCTGACAAGCTTGTTCTGCACAGCTATGGAAATGATCAGTATGTACCGCAGACAGAAGGCTAATGTGGACCTACTGATACTGGACCCTACACACTGTGGCTGTTGTAACTGCAGAACCGGCCCCTAAACATGTCTGACCCATTTGAAGCAGTCATTAAGGTCATTGATGAGGGCTATGTGGTCCACACAGCGTAGCTGGACCGTGCACATGCTTCTAGACAATACCGTACGTGTTCAGTATGGATATGTTCACCAGCTTAAATATACACCCCTATGTCAGTAGAGGGGTTGCAAAGCAGACCAAGGACAGAACTGACATGGTCAGACATGCCGCATCCATGTCAGACTACAAAGCGGATATGAGTGGCATCCCACAAGGCCTGGTCTTGGCCCCCCCCACCCCCGTTCTGTATACATGTCCCATAGGTATAGGCCAACATGGAAGGACTGTGACTGAGCATGTATGCCGAGGAGTACAAACAGCCCACCATATCCGACCCCCAGCTGACACAAGCAACCCACAAAAGGGCCACCTACAAACAGACAACTGTAGCCATAGCCATGTCAGCAAGCTAATCGCAGAACTGTGTATAGACAACCACCGTGGATATACAGTAAGTGCCCACAAATTACCACACAGGTGTTAACCCATGAGGCACCTAACATGTAATGTGAGACCTGGGTACAAAAGTTGATAAATATCCTGCAATGGACAAACATGTGTCTGTAGTGTTCGCAGAAACATGTACCATATACCCACCCAAACATGAAGGCTGGCAGATGTAGATAAGGGGAACTCACTCTGGCTCTGCAGCCATTCTCCATCAGCATCACAACTGACTACAATAGCCCCTGTGGGATATACCACAGCAGACACCTCCAACAACTGTAAAGTCCATAACAGTACCCCACCAGGGGTAGCAAAGAACCTGAACAGATGCCATGTGTTGCCTGAGTAAACAAACTGCAGCCCCACACACCGCCATCCTTCCCAGCTACAGGAAAGCTGTGCCTGATGTATGAAGCCATGTCCAACCTGGAATGAATGAACATGTTGCACCATGTACAATCTGAATGGCAGTGAGCTATGCACATGAGAGACCTGAACCCCAGCACTGACATACATAGGACAAGCTGTACAGAATAATCCATAACACAGAAGGCACCCCCACACTTCAGTAAACTCCTGGTACAGGGCAGCCAGAGTGCCACATATCGACACCCCTCAAGAGGCATCCTGATGAGTGTATGGGAGATGGTAGGCTACCCTGGATATCACTGTTATGTCAGAGGTAGACGGAGGCACAGTATACCAACCATGACATATGTAATGGCAAACTCCAGTTACAATGTGTGTCGAAGGACAAACACACCCTGTGACTACCATCAGAAATGGCCTATGGAACATCGCTAGTGTTTGCCAATGTCCACCCATGTTGTAGAATACACTAGCAATGTTGGACGAGCCTGGTGTAGGTAGTCCATATCTGAACATATTGCAACATGGTCATATGTGCACAACTGGCCCCTACACAGTCTGTTGTGCTTACTATGAAGATGTCAAGCAGTGATAGGACTAAAGCCCAGGATACTGTTCACTACAGTGAAAGTACCGAACCAGTACACTATACGGTACTACAGTGTTAGGTCATTATGAAAGTATGTTGAGAACTGTCTGCAAAGTATCCCATGCAATTCCTGCAGGCACAGTATAATCCCTGTTGTGGCAGACATGAAGCACTTGGCCAGTTAATACACAACATGACACCCAGCACACAATCATAAACGTGCGATAATGTCGAAGGTCACACACACCCAAATATGTGTTGGACTTCAGAGTGCAACATATGGAAAGCTCACACTGGGCATGCTCGCACACTTTGATAAATGAGGCATATGTCAGACAACATGCCATGGAAAGGCTGAACTCAGCATGCTCACACACTTAGGCCATATCTCCGTGTAGCAGTTGGCCACACATATCTGGTATTTGTACGTGTCAGTCCAGGAACCAACCACAACACAGCAATCAGCCCAGTGCACACAGTAAATGACCACAGAGACATAAGTGATATAGTGGATCGCCGTCATATGCAAACATCTGCCACAGATACACAAGTTGGTCATAGGAACAGGGAATGCTATGGCAATAAAGACCTGCAAACAGTAGAACAGCACAACAAATATTGTGCATCCGACAATTGAACATATGGGTGTAGAGGTCAATACTAGGCTTCTTGCCCCAGGGAATGGCAGATCAGCCAGAGTGTGCTTGGCATCTGCATCCCCAGGATAGTAGGCTACCGTGCCACTGTAAAGTAGGTCACAGAAGGCAACATGTGAGGCTAGTGAGCTGTGCCTCTGTCAAGCAGGGGCACCGTGGAGGTCTCAGGGATTGAATGTGCTAAGCCACAGCCATGTTGTCGGTGTGTGCTGTGAGAGGGTTGCCGAGGATCTCTGACAGTAGGTGTCCGTCAATAACAGACTGAGGGGAGCCCTATCTGCATTCTCTGGACGATTCCACTGTCAACACTGTGTTGTAATGAGTATGTGTGAATGAAGTGCCGTGCTGGAACCGTCCACAGATGTCCTCCCTCTGTGGGCTACAGCTCTGAAATGTATTAGGTCACTCTGTCTGTTGAACGGCGCATATATGGCCGGTGTACAGCTGACAGGTGTCTTGTTGTGGAGCAGTCATGGGTATATGTGGGATAGCATGACCAATGCAAACTGTA
Organism: Protopterus annectens; assembly: GCF_019279795.1. Taxonomy (NCBI): domain Eukaryota; kingdom Metazoa; phylum Chordata; order Ceratodontiformes; family Protopteridae; genus Protopterus; species Protopterus annectens. Next base: position 1,070,610,482 of record NC_056729.1, on the reverse strand, counting down.
CACATGCTCATAGGATGCAAGTGTCAAGGATTATGCTGAGTGGCCAGTATAGTCCTCCAGCATGGGTCCTCTGAAGTCATCCACCCCAGTTTACACAAGTGTAGAGTCTGCTTGTGCTAAACACAGTTTGTGTGCAGTGACAACCTTGCCTGGGGGTGGAGATGAGATATGGATGTCCAGGGAAAGGTGGTCATGGTCAGATATCAACAATGGTGGTCTACCTCAGGTGTGGAACAGTGAGTACCCACGTTGCAGATGGACAGGTGCAATATGTATTCACCCATGTGGCTGTGGTGTGTGGTTCTGCCATAGAACATGGACCCACAAATTGTAGTGGCGGTAGGGTAAAGTGGTAGAGGCCTGAGTAGTTCTCACACACAATATGCCTGTACCTGATGTTAACAACTGGAATGGTGTATGTGAATACCTGCATATCCTGGCACTGTTCCCAGGGAAGCTAAGTGTGTGTCCTGGATGTGGGTGTGGTGCTCTGGACTGGTTGTGTTGTGTGTTACAGGTCCTGTGGTCCCAAAGCATGGTATAGAACATAACCTGCCAGTGCAATGTGCATATCTGACCCTGACGTAGGTGGCTGCAAATGCATATATATGCTATCCCCCACCTGACAAGTAGTACTACATCTACATACCTCTGTGGAAATAAAGATGTCAGCACCCTAGAAATACTACAGGTGCAGAACAGATGCCCAGTAATTTGGATAGTGTGCTCTGCTAATGCGTCTCCTTCAAGTGTCATACTGTAGTTAGGTAGGGGTTTGAATCCTACAAATGCTCAGTGTGTGTGTGTGTGTGTGTGTGTGTGTGTGTGTGTGTGTGTGTGGGTGAGGGGGGTTTGTGTGTGTGAAAGGCTGTGAGAGGGAAATGTCCCTTTTGGCAACTGGGAAAACACACTACAGGATGCACATTCCCATGATGTCAGCACCCTATAAGTACAGCAGGAGAAGGGAAACCTTCCAGTAATGTGAATAGTGTGCTTTGCTAATGCGTCCGTCTCGAGTGTCATACCATAGTTAGGTAGTGGTTTGAATCCTGCAAATGGCAAGTGTGTGTGTTTGGATGAGGGGGGTTACTGTGTGTGTGCAAATATGTATGAGGGAAATGTCCCTTTTGGCAACTGGGAGAACACACTACAGGATGCACACTCCCCTTTCTAAACACAGATGATATCAGCACCCTATAAGTACAGCAGGAGAAGGGAAGCCTCCCAGTAACGCGAATAGCGCGCTCTGCTAATGCGTCCGTCTCGAGTGTCATAACATAGTTAGGTAGTGGTTTGAATCCTGCAAATGGCAAGTGTGTGTGTTTGGATGAGGGGGGTTACTGTATATGTGTGAGGAAAATGTCCCTTTTGGCAACTGGGAGAACATACTACAGGATGCACAGTCCCCTTTCTAAACACAGATGATGTCAGCACCCTATAAGTACAGCAGGAGAAGGAAAGCCTCCCAGTAATGCGAATAGCATGCTCTGCTAATGTGTCCGTCTCGAGTGTCATAACATAGTTAGGTAGTGGTTTGAATCCTACAAATGGCAAGTGTGTGTGTTTGGATGAGGGGGTTACTGTGTGTGCAAATATGTATGAGGGAAATGTCCCTTTTGGCAACTGGGAGAACACACTACAGGATGCACACTCCCCTTTCTAAACACAGATGATGTCAGCACCCTATAAGTACAGCAGGAGAAGGGAAGCCTCCCAGTAATGCGAATAGCACGTTCTGCTAATGTGGCCGTCTCAAGTCTCATAACATAGTTAGGTAGTGGTTTGAATATGGCAAATTGCAAGTGTGTGTGTTTGGATGAGGGGGGTTACTGTGTGTGTGCAAATATGTATGAGGGAAATGTCCCTTTTGGCAACTGGGAGAACACACTACAGGATGCACACTCCCCTTTTTAAACACAGATGATGTCAGCACCCTATAAGTATAGCAGGAGAAGGGAAGCCTCCCAGTAATGTGAATAGCGCACTCTGCTAATGCGTTTCTCCTGAGTATCGTAATATAGTTAGGTAGGAGTTTAAAACCTGTAAATGGCATGTGTGTGTGTTTGGATGTGGGGAGTTCGTGTGTGTGCATTTCCGTATGAAAAACATGTTAGTTTTGGCAATCAGGAGATCACACTACCTGATGCACATTACCCTTTCAAAATACTGATGTTGTCAGCACCCTATAAGTATAGCCAGAGAAGAGGAACTATCTAGTAAACTGAATAGTGCGCTTTGCTAATGCGTCTCTCTCATGTGTCATGACTTAGTTAGGTAGGGGAATGAATCCTGCAAGTGTGCATGTGTGGGGGTAGTAGGGTGTGTGTAAATGCAAGTGTGAGAGAACAGATCCTTTTGGCAAATATTACAATACACCAGATGCTGCATACTCTCCCAGTAAACACAGGGGATGTCACCACACTATCAGCACAGCCAAACAGGGCTAGTTGGCTAGTAATGCCAATAGTGTGCTGTGCTACTGTGTCTATTACCATTGTCAGAGTACAGATAGGTATGTTTTGGTAACCCACAACTGTCACGTGTGGTTGTGTCACACAGTATGACCTTGTGTGGGTGTTTGTACATAACAATGCATGCCATTGCCTAAACCAGCAATGGCATTGCACACATGATGTATGTGTGTGACACATACACATAAATACCTGTGACCTGCAGTAGTTACCATGTCTGACACATGCTTCGTGTGGATAAATGGTATTTGCAATGTATACCAATATGACTGTGTCTTACTGTGCAGGGTCCGCACGTGGTATGTCCCTATAGAGTGTGGGTGTCTATGGTGAAAGACCTACAGCAGCGGATACACATCTGGTCTAGGCCATATAGTGTACATGTAGTCGATGTACAGGTGCTGCATGATCCCACCTGTTGTGGTAGTGGTAACATGTCATTCCACTGCAATTCGGTGACCACATGCTGTGAACTCTTCAACTAGTGTGTTGTAGCTACAGTAATGCTCACACACAATGTTTGGCTGGATGCAGTACAGCCTTATAAACACAGTTCATGAGACTGTCATATTGCCGGTGTTGTTATGGAGGATAGGTGGTCTTCCTGTGTATGTGAGGGTTGTGTGTGCCAGGCTATGAACCAGATGGCAGTCCGACACACTGTCAGCTGCACATGAGTAGGCCCTGATGGTTTGTGCTGTGCCAACAACCTGGAGGTGTGTGTATCTGTGTTACCTTGGGATACCACCCCCCTATCCATGTGTGTTACATGTGTAGGGGATGACAGGCATGGTATGGGGCATAACCTGTCAGTGATGGGTAACACATGTGAGCCATGAATCATGAATCTGGTACTGCATAGACATTGCAGTTTACTGTGCTGAGGGCAGTGTCTGGTGCATGCATCTTCCGGTGTACACTGCTGTTGTTGTGTTGCAGCACTGTTATTGTCCTAACCTGTGTGATACCCACGGAGGTCGCTATGTAAACCATGTCCTGCAGCATAAGGCAGTATGTGTGTGTACCAAGGAGCTTTGCCATTATACATCGGGCCATGGGTGTCACGTGCAAGATGACCCATGCACATCATTGTGGCTTCCCTAGCATGTAAGCACACATTGACAGCCAGTAGATACCCTATGAATGACAGTGGAGACTGAGCATAATGTAGACATACAACACCCTTCCCACATGTAGTGGTAGAATACCTGGTGAGGGTATTTTGGCAACCAACATCAGGCTCATACTGGCCTGTGCCACATGCTGAGAGATCCATTCTATGTTCCCTATCATGTAGTCCAGGGAGGTATGTCTCAGGCAGCCATACTGGCATGGTCAATGAGTGAGTCATATCTGTCCATGCCTCTGACTGACCTGTATGCATGTGTGCTGTGGTGGACCATACTGCCCCTGAGTCATATCACTGTGACCTTCACCAGATACAGCCTGTTGAGCGGGAACCCAGTGCAGCACACAAGACAGGTACCTGACACATCTGTAGCAGGTGTGTTGTGTAGCCCTACAGGCTGTGAGTGTGTGGCACAGGGGATGTGCGTGCCATGTGTGGCATGTGCTTTGTTCCGACGGAACATATGCCTGTGTGCCAGCTGCGGAGGCGTGTGATGCCCAGGCAGGCTGCTAGTCTGAGTCCCCACGTATGCCACAGTGTGTTCAGCATGCTGTCAGTGTGTGTCAATGTCTGACTGGTATTGTCGTCACTGTAATATATTGTATTGATTTATTTATTTATCCTACATTTGTTGACTGGGATAGCCTGACTGGATGCATGTCCATTTCCAGGGGAGGCCCGTGGAGACAAGCTACGAGGGTAGCAGATACAGCATTACATAATACTAGCATTACATATTACAAACAGATTATTTACAGAGATTACATAAGTAAGCAAGTCAAACATGTTCCACAGGTTAATGTTAGACATGAGCACAAGTCAGGATTAAATTAAAATTACACAGTAAAGTGGTTCACAGAAGTTACACATTCGAGTTAGCCAGGCTTGATACATTGACATAGCCAGTTAAGTGACAAATGTTGTTTGAGTCTACTGTTAAATTGACCTAAGGTGGACAGTAGGGTAATATCAGCTGGAAGTGAGTTCCAGGATCTACTTATTGGGTTCGCAAAGAGAGAATCACCGGCTGTGTTATTAAACTTGCTAGTCTGAAGTTGTACTTTGTTAGAGGATCGAAGCGGTCTAGGATTGTTATAGGGGGTGATAATATTTGAAGTGCAGGAGTATTGTTTGGATTATAGAGGATTTTATAGGCCATAATCAGTTGGTTATACTGTATTAGGCTGGGTATTGCAAGCCAACCAAGCTGATTTAGATTGATGCAATGATGTGTCCTAAAAGGCAGCCCAGTGGCAATCCTGGCAATGTGGTTGTAGCAAATTGAGTGTTTGTTAAGGACAGTCTTGTTCATATTCGAGAGTAGAGGGGATGCATACAGAAGGGTTGAAACAAGGTGTGAGCGAGCTATGGCACCTTTAGCTGGAGGGGCTAGGAAGGCTTTAATTCTGTAAAGTGACCCTAGTTTTCTATTGATGGCTTTGGTAATCTGGTTAACATGTATGTCACATTTGAGATTATTGTCTATGATGACACCTAATAGTTTCGGAGATGGGTCAGGGGAGATTATTGTGCCATCAGTTGATGTTATGGTAACGGTGAAAGTGGTAGACCTACGTGTTGGTGAAATAACAGCAGTTTAGTTTGATTGGGATTTAGGATCAGACGATGTTCAGAAAGCCAGTTTGCTATTGTATTAAAGGTGGTCTGGGTAGCTGACCATAACTCTACTGGAGATGTGGCTGAGCAGATCAGAGTAGGGTATTCAGCATATTGGATACAGCTGACTTTTGGGATGACAGTATAACGGTTGTTAATGAAGATGGAGGACAGCAAGGGCCCTAGTATAGAGCCTTGTGGTACTCTGAGGGTGTTAGGTAGAAGGTTAGAGAGTTTGTTCTGCCAGAGGCCAGCCTGCTGTTGACCATGCAGGTAGGATTGAAACCATTGGAAGGCTCCAGTATCTAGACAGTCTTTGCAGGGTGTGGAGTTCAAGTTGGTGATCAACCATATCGTATGCCTTTGAAATATCCAAAAAGAGGGCTGCGGATATATAATTATTGTTGCAAGTATGGCTTATGGTGTTAGTAAAGGCTAGGAGGCCTGACGTAGTGCTGTGATGAGGACGTAAGCCATGCTGAGTGTCTGCCATAATGCGAGTTTGGATTAGGTGGTGCATGACTTGTCTATGACAAAAGTTTCCATAATCTTTGCAAGTGGAGAGAGTATAGCTATTGGCCTATAATTGGAGATTTCAGTAGAGCTGCCTCCTGTGTGAAGTGGGATTACATATGACATTTTCCAGATGGTGGGAAAGTTAGATTCTAACATGGTTCCTTTGATTACCCTTGAGACGGGGTAAGCAATAGCATCATCTGGTTTTGATAGGTACTCGGCAGGGAGTTGATCAGCAGAAAGTGTAGTGGGTTTCGCTGTTACAATCAAGGTACGGAGAAGTGAAGTGGTGACTGGTTGGCAGCTGGACGCAAGTAGTTTTCTAGGGGTGCTACTTTCAGGACCAGGGGAGCTAGGAGGTAGATGGCTAGCTAGGGCCAGAAATGTCTCAGTAAAGAACTGGTCAAAACTATCAGGAACATCTTCAGGGGTATTATCAATAGTAGCAGCAGGGATTGGGGTTGACATTTGTCCTGGATGTAGTATATATGACATGCCACCTGACAGGGTATGGCATTACTGGGTTCAGAGAGACCAGTCCCCAGATTGGCTGTGTGGTGGCATCCCACACATGTGTTGTACATTCCTGGCCAAGGGTGATGGCTGACTGCATACATGTGGCAGCTGTGACAATGACACATGACTCACATAAACCACAACTGGACCATAGAGGCGATTCACAGGTTACCTTTGCACATGCTACCCTAGTAGTGTGATTGCCATGGTGAGTACCAACACATAGGGCCAATGGGGAACAACATACTGAAGGTGTGTATGTGTGGGTGTACCACTACTGTTTCATAGCACTGACATATATGACTGCACACGTGGGTAAATGCCAGGTAAGATGTGTGCAATGTGTCACAGGCAACGTACATGCGTACAGGACAGACAGTGACGTTCTGTCATGTGTAAAGTTGACATATGTATCGTACGCTATGCAGATGTCACTAGAAGTCTACAGAAGCACTGTAACTCTGCATTGCAGGTGTAAGCAGTGTTCCAGGGGACCCCAAGCGAACATGCATGCAAACAAAGCTACAGTAAACAGGGCTGGAAGTAGTGCATTATACAACAAAGAAGGGGTAACAATAACAGTAAGTAACAATGCAAATATGTAGGCACTATCAACATGTACCCAGGAATACGCAGCACAGATGCCCATGGTAGAACTGATATTATGTCATCAAAAAACTTCCCAAACACTGTCTTCCAAGACCACATGAATAATCCACTACGAAACCTGCGTTTGAAATATTTATTTAAGCTTCTCTTTAAACATGCACTTTTCATCAGGTTTAAGAATCCAACTTCATCAGAAACAAAACTTTAAGTTAACAATCTACTAGAGCATTTTATAGCACCCAAATCTCATTGAAATCACATTGAAGTCACGCAGCACTACACATGTACTATGCAGAGAGCTCACCCTACTGGTGAGACTTGCAACTACTAGTTAATTCTTTATTTTTTATTGTTTGTTTTTTATATATTGTTTAATTTCTACCTATATAAAATCTCATGTACATGCAGATCGCAACTCGGAAAATATAATGCTATAATGAACAATGATAAAAAATATTATACTAACAAATATAAAACAATATATATATATAACGCAGGTTTCATAGTGGATTATTCACGTGGTCTTGGAAGACAGTGTTTGGGAAATTTTTTGTTTACCTGTTTCAAACCATTTTCAAGGCTTGCGAGATTATGTCATACTTATTTGTGATTTGGATTACATTGGTACTGCACACATATCTACATGCGCGAACATCCATATGGCATAGTCGTTGTGGGCAACTTGACACCATTGCTGTACATGTCCACCATTGCATATCACTACTTGCGTTAGCTTTCCTCCTGTGCTACCCATGTATGCGGCTATCTGTTGACAACCTTACAACCGGCATGCAATTATGTGCAGCTGTTATACTTTGGTATGTACTATGAGTGCAGATAACAATTCAGGACATTCATACAGTTACTGCAGCAGGCATGCTGGGATAAACACACAGTCATAGCAGCACACTATACTGTTACCAACATGATACTACTAATACACTTCTATGTAGTCACCCTGTGCATCAGCAACATGTTTACCTGTTCCCGCAATGATGTTGGAGATTGCAGGAGGTGGCACAGTGTCATCATATGCACAGGGTGTGGATTAGATATGCCTGAGTCAGCCATTGATACCACCAATTGACATGTGTGTGTATGTGTGTTGGTGAGGGGCAGCAGTACAGGGTGGGGCAGTGTTGGTGCAGTGTGTGCGTGTATGTGGTTGCCCTAGGTGTTAACATTTCGCATGTGTGTATGCACGCACACAATTCCACCTCATGGCTGCCATATACAGGGGTTTGTGGACAGCCACAGACTGCACCTGGCAGGCCATACAGATCAGTGTCTGTGTGCATGGACATGGTACCTGTGCCTGGCAGGGGTGCTACGGACCGTATCCAGTACAAAGCCAGACTGGGTACTGTCATCAGAAGTGGGAGTGTGTTGACTGGACACAAGTCCCAGTTGGGACTGTCAAGAGCCATGTGCACGTGGTCTCCTGGGGCGTTCCGATGACAGCACAGACCCAGCATTGCTGGGGCTGCTGCTGGCACTATGGGGGCATGCGCAAGCCTGTTGTCGTCCGTGCCGACTGCCAGCTGCTGCCGGCATACGGCCACATCGATGCCGCAAACGACCACCATTGCCCTGGCTCATGGACATCTGGTAGTGGAACTGCTGTAATATGTCCCCACAACGTCTGTCTATGACATCGGTGAAGTTAGGGATAGCATCCGCAATGTCACGCATACTGTCTGTCATGGCTGTGCGACATGCTCTGAGCTCCCTCAGACCCTGTCTGGTGTACCTTTCCATACGTGACTGTGCCTGCATGACAGTCCGAAACATAGCTGAGGTTGACAGATCTCTTTGGGCACGTCGGCCAGAGGCAGTATGCCCACGGATGCTCCCACGAGAACCCATGGGCAACTGTCTGTGTGGTACCATCGGAGGACCCTGCCCATGTCTGCTGTGTGGGGACGCATGTGCCACAGTTACCACATTACCCTGGTCTATGCCCACTGTATCCTGTCCATCACCTAGGGACAATGGTGACAAAGGATGTACAGGCAGGATGACTGTGCGCAATGATGGGGTTGACAGCTGTGTACTGTCAATTGGCTGACCAATGGCAGACCCTGACACACCTTCCTGTACCATTACACAAATATCATCATTACCAGTAGCCGTGGCACAGGATTCAGGTTCCCTGCTGCAGGTCATCAGAGCAGCCCCAGAACCTGTGGGATGAAGACAGGAAACACAGTTTACAGTCTCCAGACATTATTACCAGTGATGCACTTATACACACATGCACACATGCACACATGGACACATGCACACAGGCACACATGCACACATGCACACAGGCACACATGCACACATGGAGACATGCACATGTGGACACATGCACACGTGGACACATGCACACATGCACATGTGGACACATGCACACATGGACACATGCACACATGCACACGTGGTCACATGCACACATGGGCACATGCACACATGGTCACGTGTACACATGCACACATGCACACGTGGACACAGGCACACATGCACACATGCACACATGCACACATGGACACAGGCACACATGCACAGATGCACACATGGACACAGGCACACCTGCACACATGCGCACATGCACACAGGGGAACAGGCACACCTGCACACATGCACACATGCACACCCCGCAGTATACACACAGAGCACTACTGAGTTACACTACTGTTACTAGCATTATCAGGACTATTATAGGTTATGTTAAACACACTCACCCGCATGGATGGCCTGTCTTGCTGTAACCCTGGAGGGACCTGCAGAAATGATGAGAATAATGTCAGTGGGCACAACTGTGCTATTGATATTGCATATGATACAATGTACAGAACAGTCAGGTGTACATATGGCATATTACCTGCACGCTCCATGTCGTGCTGCTGTGTGGAACCAGCCTCCATCATAATGCAGGTGTACTGCTGTTGGTGTTCCGGGGCTGGAGCCACAACACTTAGGAGTAGCCCCTCCAGTCTGGTGAGGGGGGGATGTGTGGCCACCCCACCTCCTGTGGCGACCTGTTGCCTGTGGATATCTGATGCACGCTGCTGGACACTTCGGATTAAATTACTGCAGTGATATTGTACCTGCTCATATGTCCTGTTATGCGTGCCAATATCATTTACCCTACGGACAAGGTCTTGCCACAGTGCGGCCCTCTCCTGCTGATTCTGACTGGTGCGGGAAAACAGGATGTCATACTCCCGCACCAGGCTCTGGTGGATCTCCTCATCTTCCGCCACAGAGTAGGCAGGGTTACGCTGTTGCACCATCTCCCTGGAAGAGAACACAGACAGGATATCAGCAGACCATGTCAGCAATATATGGCACACATACTATACATGATACTCATGTGTAGTGATATACTACTACTCCCATATGTTGCATGTGTGTGTGTCGTGGTGGATACACAGGTACATGGCCAGATATCAGTGCTCAGCCAACACCTGTGCAACAATACCTGCCACATTCCACACAACATAGTAGCATGCCCCATCGGTCAGCACACACTGACAGGTGCAATGCACAACCTCACTCTGGGGGTTCATCCCAAGATACTGTATGTGGGACACCGTCCAGTAGTGTGATGTGGACAGACGTTACTCGGCCTGGATATACATATCCCACCACCACCACCAGCACAGTAGACTACTTTGATATGTATGTGATTAGACAGTTATTCACTTGCTGGGACTGAGATGGTATCCATGCAGCACACTGGGCCAGTGGAAGCCACAAGCCACACTGCTGACCCCTTTGCAAATGCTTACCACGGACATGCCATGGATTGCATGGAACTTGCACACACATGTCTAACCCAGACCCTATGCACAAAGGTTAGGCATCCTGTCCGGTGGACCCCAGACAGAGGCAGATTGTATAACAATAGCAGAAGGCTACTGCAGGACAGAGCACATTCACATTAAGGGAAGGCATCTGTGGTCAGCACTGGTACTACGCTACGGTCCGTCATAACAACAGCCATGGCCTACTCTGGGAGGGAAATGGACACAAATACTATGGATGACCACAAGACCTTCTTCAGTTATGTTACACATATGGACCACATGCCTCAGATATGCTCTGTGTTAATCCACACCTACTTAACATTCACCAAACACACGGATATTGGCAACAATCTTGCAGACATGTTCGGTGCACATATCCCCCCTCCTTCTCCCCCACCTTTAAAATATTTATCCCAGCTGGATGTAACCTCCCTATCATCTCACATGTCCAGGTGAGGGCTGCCCTCAGCAGAGGAGAACACACAGCATCACTGTGACCTCGTGGTACCCCTGCATGTGTGCTACTGGCACTCCGAGAGGACATACCACCGCATATAACACTGATAGTTTATTTTGGCCGTACTACAGGATATGTACGTGTACAGTGGCATACAGCAACAGTGGTCCCACACCACTAAGGGGGCACCTCAACTGACCCTGGGAATTACCACATCATATGCATAACGGGCCTGGTCTGCTAAGCTATGGAATTATGCAGTATGGGATGCATATGCAGTGACATCGGGTACCTGCAGACACTTGTTCCCAGCCAGTGTGCCTTTCGGATGGGCTGATCCTGACTTTTGAACCTGGCTGACCTTTCAAAGCAGTCACTACAGCCATTGCTGGGCCAACGCACAGACAAATGCTGCCAGGATCATGGCCTATGACTGATTGACATGTGATGTATGGTCATCCCCTTTTGGTGGAACTACGTACACACAACATATCACATGGACATACCTATGGATACAGACCTATGACACATTTGGAGGGTTCACAGTATGCACACTATTAACCTGCTACTTTGCATTACCTCTGTTTGTCGCAGCTGGTTGCGTTACCACAGCTTCTGCTTGCTGCTGCTACTGTCAGTGCTGACAGCTTCGGGTGACAGAGTCACAGTGTCTGATTTTTTTTTTTTTTTTTTGCTCTCTCTCTCACTTCTCGCTCTCCCTCTGTCTGCTTACAGACAATGCAATGAATGTATTGCATGTGGGGACTGTTAGCACTGGATGCTTTTGTAGGTATCTGCATAGGTCCATGTGATGGCCTCTGCACCAATTGTAAGCCAGCATTTGCTAATTGCATACAGCCAGTTGTGTACTGATTGCAGTTCTCACTGTGATTTCAGGTCAGTGCTATAAAAGGGTATGTGGGATAGCCGTTGCCCTTCCAGATTGTGAGGGTGGGGACCATGCTGGTATGCTGTGGACAGTGTTCTGTGAGTGTAAAGGTTAGTATCTCTCTCATGCTTCAGGCTGTGTTGTATATTCACAATTCTCCATTCCTCTCTCATGTTCCCTGTAGCAAGTGTGTATGCACATTGACTCCTACAACTATATATATATATATATATATATATATATATATATATATATATATATATATATATATATATATATATATATATTGATATATATATATATATATATATATATATATATATATATATAGATGTACATATGCATACATATATCTATGTACTTTAACTGACCTTATTATCTACAAACTGCCAACTAGCATGGCTGTTTCTGTTCACACACTACTATTATGGAAATCCAGTAGTTTTGGCAGTAATTTTAAATGACATGCTTTGTGTACTACACATCCTATATTCCCGTTACATTCATCCCTACTATTACATGTTATATTTATTTTAGCACAATGTTTTTGTATAAGAGTCATGGCTTAGTGGTAGGTCATACAGACTAGTGTTTTCAAGGTCCTGGGTTCGGGACTGACAGTGGGATTTTATTTTTCTTTTGAACTGAGTACAGGACCTGTCAATCAAAGTGACTAAGGCACTTTTAAGCAGTTGTAACCGGGTTAGTGCTGGTTTGTGCGGAGCTCACGCATGCGCACTGGCGATTAGCTCCGCGCACACACGCGCACACCAGCTTATAACCGCTTAACGGTGCTTACTCTGGCGCACACCCGCTCTATTTTCTTTGAAAGAAAAGAAAATGGGGAGACAGGAAAGTGGTGAAAAAGGGGTCACAAAGAGGGTAAGACAGTAGGGAAACAAGCTTGAGATGTGCAGGAGGGATGTAGGTAAGGCCCATAGCTGCCCATTTCTTCATCAGCAACAGCTGTGCATATGTATGTAATTTGGTGTGACATTTGAAACCTTCCACCCCTGAGAGAGGTGTCAGGACAACAATAATACTTGTTGTACAGCCAATTGTAATTGATAGGTTCCATGTCCAGCAGACATGTGTGCAGAATGGGCAGCTATGTATGGGGCGTAATTTTTTTGTGGGTACAGAGTGCCTTTTTTTTTTTTTTTTCAGGTGAGAGTGGTATGTCAGGTGAAGGAAGTCGGTACAGCTGGGGAGGTAGGTTGGGTAGGTAAACAGACAAGACAAACAAGACGCATACAGGAGCGGTGTATGACACGTGTGGGGGGGTTACACAACTGACGGGGACGGAGGTTTGGATATCCAGAGCCCATGAGCCCACAGATGGCAACAGTGGAACTGATATCCCCACCCATAGGCAGTTGCCGCTGTTCCTTCACTGCCCAGGATGGGGCTGTGCTGGGGGCTGTGTAGGCAGGGCAACAGGCATGCCCATTAGTTGTGCCACCCATGCCTCGAGCTGGCGTAGGGGCTCAAGCACAGAGTCCCGAATCTCCCTACGCACCACAGTCCGGACGCTACAGAGGGTGAGTGGCGGTTCTCCTCCGGCCACACTTGCAGATGGGGGGCGAGCCACATCCCCTGCAGCGCTTCCACCTGCAGGTGGCACAGGGCCACCGGAGGAGGGTCCGGACTCGGCACTAGTGCCAGGTGCACTCGCCAGCTGAGGTGGGAGAGGTGGGTCCGCTGGAACCCGCCTTCCCTGTCATCCTATGTTTTACATTATGTCATGACAGTTTGGGTTAGTGACATATAATACCATTCACAATTAGTTGTAACAGCATGCATTAGTATTTCCATTAACCAAACACCCAGATATTCACACCATTGAACAGCGTGCATAACACATGCATAATTTGAACAGAAATACACAGTCCAACAACATGCAGGGTTAATTTATGGCAACAGGCCATCAGGTGCGGATGTATGAACAGGGCAGATGCATTAACAGACATGCAGATATATATGACCCAACAGGACAAACGTCCAGGGGTGTTAATTGTGATTGAACATACCATTTTCACGTGGAATGGGTTATATGTGGTTATAGGGTGGGGTAAAGAAAGTAATATTAACAACTTCGAATAACAATACATATGCTGTACATTTCTAATAGCTACAGTTATATACACACTACTGTTCTAACTACAGTTTCCTATATGATAACTATTTCAACTTGGTGATAGGACTGTTACTGCAACATCAATATACATTTTAGTGTTCTTCATACACATTCATATCTAGCTTTGTTCAGCTACATCATCTTGCTACATTTGCTTTATATAGCTGTAGACAAATGTGGATGTTTGGTATATCAGACAATCATCCTATCTGCATATTTCAGACTGAGAGCAACATATCCAGATTTTGGGATACACATTCCACATGCAGCAACACTTTGAACAGATTTCGCTGTTTGGTTTTGAATCTCACATGCATTTCATTCTGTCTTGACTGCAGTATACTTTATTCAGGGGTTATTATTACTGTATTGCTGGATTCATGACACTTTCTCACACTCTTTCACTTGCTTTCATTTTACTATTCAGGATGGTACTTACTTCTAAGCTTTATTGACATGTTTTACCTGTAGTTATTACAATCCTTTCCAGCAATCTCACTTCTGTCATGTTTCAGTATTTCCACAGGGATATATTTCACACCTGTGATTTCATCATCTTCTGCAGCTATACTTCTCAGCCTGCTGCAGGTTGTGTACTATTTTCTTACAGGTAGGGCATTTTTATTTCAGAATATATGTCAGACAGTTTCATTTTTCGGTTTAACTTACAGGCTGAAATACACTTTTGTAATCAAGCATGACGTGCAGACACTTTTACACTGTTACTTGCAGATTTTATTCCTTACTGACTACACTGCACTCTTTTGCTGACTGTTATACTTTTATATTTCTTTACGGTTACTGGTAGTGGATTACTGACCTGCCTGGTGGCGCAACCGCACCAGCCTATCGCCATAGGCTCTGCGGTTTGCAGAACGGATACCTGCAGCTGTAATATAAATGAAGTAATATTGGAATACACATCTCCATAATATCAGCTAGTTTAATTTCTTACATACATAATAAAATGTTACTTACTCAGTAGTGGGGCGTTGGGTGTTTGCCGGGCCTCCTGGATCCAAAGGTTCAGTTTGTCCTGCTTGCATCTCTTCAGGTCTGCATGGTGGTGACGGACCTGCTCACCAGTCCTTGGAATCCCTGTGGCACTGGTGAGATCATGAGCCAACCGGTCCCACGCCTCGGCCCTGTATGCTCCCCAGAGGACCTGGCCCCGCATGAGTTGGGCCTCATGATTATGGACTAGAAGCCAGACCATGTACCTGGACTCCTCAACACCCCACCTCTGTGCTCAGAAGCAACTACCCTCTCCTACTCCTGTCATTCTGCCTGTAGGTCAGTTCTACAATCGTTTATGTTGTGTATTCCCACCTATGGGGCTTATATAGTCCGTTTTTCCCGCACATATCTGTGATTGGCCATTTTGGAATTGTATCAAATTCAGTAAACCTGCATTGTCATGCTGTAGTTTGTATTCATTCCTATATATTAGCTATTATTGCATTTCTAGGTATGGCTGTCATGGCTTAGTGGTTCTGTACCTTGACTATGGTGTCTAGTATCCTGGGTTCAAACCTGGCCACTGCTTTTTATTTTTCATGACTGTCTAGACATGCTGAGCGGTGTGTCTGTGTAAAGGCAGTTTTGATACGACTTGCTCAATGTTGCCCGTCGGTTAGCTTGTTTGCACGGTGCGCAGCTCCGCTCAAACGGGCTACGCTGGTTAAAGCCTCATTTGGCTATCGGCACGCATATTATGCTCAGCTCAGTTAGGGGCACATAGATTTAGCATGTTAAACCACTGCTCAGCTACGGGCACTCATTTTGCACCAGTTAAACCACTGCTCATCTACGGACAGATGCACTCACTCTGTTAAACTGTAGCTCAGCTATGACCACATCTGGCATTTTTTATTCTTTTGTTACCTCACATGTCTTCAATATAAATGGGCTATTTCATTACATTTTACATAAATTGTGGTTTTATGTGTACATATTTGTCAGGGACTTGTTTCCTGCTTATTTTGCAAAAAAAAAAAAATGGTGTTGTGGGGGCTCGAACCATGACTGCCTGCTCTTCAGCCAACATCTCTACCGCTACGCTATTGCTTCCTGGCTTATTTTGCATATTTAGTTCTTATATGCTTTCCCACTGACTGCTAACTGTAGCTGCGCTACGCACGCCAGCAAACGAGCGCACTCACGGTTAAACATTTTTACAATTTAAAAAAATATATAAAACATGTTTATTTATATGTTTTCTGTTCATAGTCTGTGGGGGCATGTGTTGTGTTCTGTTTATTCACATTTCTGTGGACTCTGTCGTGGGTGTTTACTTTGGGTACTTTTCCTCTTCTAGGGGCGTGTCCGCTTACAGGGCTCGGCCTATGCCTCCGTGTATGAGTTATAACTCTTACATGGAGGCTTCGTGAATCCTGCCCTTAGTAAATATCTGACTTTATGTCCTGGTTATATAAAAGATACAGGGGATTTTTTGAAAAAGTGATATCAGTGATGTGTTATTAATAAAGAACGAGAGTACATAATGGTGACTATGGACATAGCATCTTTGTTCACAGTCATACCTAATGATTATGGAGTTGATGCTGTCCATAGTTTCTTATGTGAAAATACTGATATTAAAGGGAGAGACATTGAAGTATTGTGCAGTGTGTTGGAAATTGTTTTGGAGAAAAATGTTTTCATGTTTAATAAACAGTATTATCTACAGATTTCTGGTGTAGCCATGGGTACTCCCATGGCAAATACATACGCCAATATTGTTTTAATTCAATGGGAGAAAAGCCATATACACGGCAATAAAAATTTATATAAAAATAATATACTATTCTATCAATGCTTTGTAGATTATTGCTTTCTCCTTTGGGAAGGAACACAAGAGCAATTAGTAAACTCTATTTCCTATTTTAATAATACCACCGAATTTCTAAAATTTACTATGTGTTCATCTAACATTAAAATGTCCTTTTTGGATGTTGAAATACATAAAAATCAAGTTAACATGTTAGAAACCTCAGTATTTCAGAAGAATGTACAAGTTAATAGATACACACATGCAAATAGTATGCATGCTAGCCACGTATTCCGTGGAATAGTTAAAAGTCAGCTATTGCGTATCTGTAGACTTAATACAGATTTTTATAAATGCAAGCAACAAATTGTATGTGTAATGAATTCTACCACAGAGGTTATAAAATGACACAAGTCAATGAAATAAAGGATGATATATTGAAAAACAGAAGCACTTATGCACACCCTTTTTTCAGTGATAGTATACGTCATGATAAGGAGAATAATGTTACAAAATGTTTTAAGGTATACCATGACATTTAACTAAATATGTTAAACAAATAATTAAAAAGAATTGGCGTATACTTATGGCCCAACCCAAACTGAATAAACTTTTGGGTACTTCTGCACAATTTGCATATTGGAATATGTATAATTTAAAGAGAAAGTTGTGCTATAAAGATTTTGGGATGAATTTAACACCAATAATTATGAACAAAACTGGCACCATACCCTGTTACGCTTGTAGTTGCTGTACAGATATTTGTACTGAAAAAATATTTGTACATCCAATAAGCAAAATTAAGTTTGATATACGACGTCAGGCAACATGTAAGACTACTTTAGTTGTATATTTGGCTACCTGTACACAATGTTCTGGATTCTACATGAGCAAATGCTCACAGTCTTTAAAGGAAAGAATTATAGAACATAAATCGGAAATGAGAAGGCATATTCTTACTAACGCTTTAACACAACATAAGAAAGATGAGAATGAAAAACATAAATTTAAGTTTAAAGTTTTGCAAATAATAAGTAAAGGTCCAAGATTGGGCGATACAATTTATAAATTAGAAATTGCTGAATATAAATGGATCATCAGGTTAAATGATGATAAAAAGCCTGGATTAAATAACATGGTCACTGTTAAGCCAATGTTGGAATTTAAACAGAAACAATATAATTGATTATTTTTTAATTAATCATCTATATTATAAGATATATGTTTGTTGTTTTATAAATTGTGTTTTTATTGAATTTTATTACAATTTTTTTAAACATTGGTTTGATAGATGTATTTTCTCATGTTTTTTAAGCATAGTATCATTGCTTTAATAGTTTAATTGACTTTGGTTCTGTATATTGTTCTATAGGTTGGCTGTGTCAGGTGGTTTTTGTCTGTTCCTGTTATATAAATGAGTTTTTAATTTAGATGTATTAATTAACACTGAGGAAGGATTATTTCTGAAAGCTTTGTTTTAAATAAAGTGAGTTTTCTTATCTCATTTATTTTTGGATACTTTACTGGCTCTGAATAGAGAAGATTTAAACCGTGGTTGAAGTATTTTTTTATTTGATTAATGATTGCCTCCACCTTGCAGTTATCAGCAAACTTGGTCAGCCAAAGGCCTTCTACATTAACCTTGACTTCAAGGAAGTATATTCTAAACAGGAGAAATTACAGCACTGAGCCCTGTGGCACACCACTAGTAACTGACGTCTTGATGGATCTGGATTCTCCCACTCTAACAACGTGTTCTGTCTGTGAGCCATTTGGTTATCTATTGGGTGATGTAGGGATAGGCAGTATGCACTGTTTTACCCTTATCTATGGCCCTAGTGACTTTCTCAAAGTCCATCAGATTGAGAAGGCATAACCTGCCCTTGACAAAGCAGAACTGGGTTGGGACCAGTGTTTGGACGTTTTCTCCATGGTGAGGAGTGCTCTATAGTTGTTTCATGCTGAGACTCCTAGCATTGAGCAGTAATACCTGTAGCTTATCCTGAGGAGATTTTGCTATGTTGGATGATTTCTCTGTTTGGTAATGATTAAAGAAGACACTATAGAAGTGGATAATGTTTTGGACAATATCCGAAAGCCCAGTAAAGCAGAAGTATATCAGTGTCAAGCAGGAATGGTAATCAAACCAGAAGTAGACAAAAATCAGGCAGCAACTGAATGTGCCAAAAAAAAACAAAAAAAGAATATAAGGTGAAGGGCCAGATGAGAAGACAAGAAATCTGGAAAAGGCATAAATATAGTTGCAAGTACAGAAAACCCCTGGTACAAACTCATGTCAATCAGGATCTGATGCAGGAATGGTTAATGAGAGGTGAATGTAACTCTGTCCCCCAGCAGAACTCTTTTAAGTGTGTACTTTTAAGTTCTACTGGGTGTGGCTCGTGGCTTTAAAAATTAATTTATCACCTTACAGTTCAAACAAATATTTGTATCTCTGGAACCGTAAGTGTTATTAGAAAACTGTAAATGGTAGTCTATTCAGGATAAATTAATCTTTACACTAGCAGCATTCATTCAGTTCACTGCTTTAAAATGGATTTTATAAGCCAAAATAAAGTAAGGAACTATTAATTTTGTTATGTTGTAAACAGCTTATGATATCTCAGTAACCATTAAAGCAAGACACATACTGCCAGCAGGATTTTCTTCATATACCTGTGAGCTTTCCTATGAGGCTATAAAGTTCTGTCTGTGTTATTTTGTTGAGATATTTAGAAAAATATGAAAATTATTACAATACAAATAAACAGTATATAAATAATAATCAATATTTCTTTAGCTGCATTAGGCAGACGTCAAATATTAATACAATTGTGTTTGCTATCATGTATGCTTTAAGATGAAATCTTCTGATACCTTGTATGTAGCATGGTTTTGGAATTATTAATGCAAATATGAACAAGCAATATTTGATGCCTAGAGGATTCAATAGGAGGTAACTACAGAAATGCCTGGAGGTGCAATCAGCTACAATGAGTTAAACCAAAAGAAAAAAGTTTAATATTGGTGGCCTAGGATAGTGAACTATGTACACATTGGTTTACAAAGTCCATTGAACATGCTGGAGAAACATACAAATGCAGGTTTGGTAAAACAGAATTGGAAGCAATCGCACATCTTGTTGCTGGGTGTGATACACTAATAGCACAGGGCCTGTATACTGAAAGGCACAATAATGTGGCAAGATTGCTGCACTGGGGATTATGCAAACATTACAATATCAAAGTAGCTGAGAAGCATTGGAAACATGAGCCTCAAAGCATTATAGAAAATGATGAAATTTATATCACATGTGATCACCCATTATAAACAGTTCAAACAATAGATGCGAAAAAAACAGATACATTAGTCCATGAAAAGAAGACAAAAGTAGTACTGATCATTGAAATTTTTACACCCAGTGATTATAGTGTCTTATGTAAAGAGAGACACAAAGTCATAACATACCAGAATTTGCAAACAGAAGTGTCTGTACTGTTGAGGAAGGATACCCAGACAGTTCCAATAGTAGTACGAGCAATGGGTCTCATATCAAAAAATATTACAATTGTGTTTGAATGTATTATCAATACATGTAACTCCATATGAATTGCAGAGGAATTGATTCTGGGCACATTGATGGTGCTGTGAAGTGTACTTTTGGCTAACATCAAAGATTAAAACAAATACTAATTTCATGAACTTTAAACATACTTTGACTTAGGAATGGGGTCCATTTCTTTTATTGTATTAGAAACTCAAAAGTCTTGGAGAAATTAAACTGCAAGAAATTGATGTGCTAAGGGTGATAAAAAGTGTAACACTTCACAGCTGTTAACCTTAGCTATCCTTTAGGAAGTCATTTACCTCAGGGAACTACCACACTGATAATACACTAAGAGCCGACCCAGTTTTTCAGGATTTGGGAATTTATGTACAGAATGACCTAACTTTTGACTAACATGTGTCTATTGTTCTAAGAACGTCCTTCTATATTGCAAAGCTTATAAACAAAGGGATTGTGTCTAGATGTAGGGATGCATTGTCCCCCTTTACTCAGCCCTCATCTGTCCAGACACATGCAACAAGTGGAACATCCACAGAGATAACTTACTAAAATGGATACAAGGCCTGAATAATATTTTCTACACAGTCTGTCTTAAACCCCTGTCACTATACTTACTATCCTACTGATTGCCAAGAGTTGACCTGTGTCTGGCATACAAGGCATTCTCTGACCAATTACTGATAAATTTACTGCACATCAAGTCAAATGACATCATAAATACTCAGTCCAGGGGAGCTAAACCTCTTCTGTCACATCAACAGAACACTTTGGAGGGACAGGTATATTTTGCACAGGATACCAATGCTGTGGAACAGACTCTCCGTCCACATAAAACAAAGTTCATCCCTGTCTGTTTTCAAATACATCTTAGATCTATTAATGGAAAACAGAAAATGTACTCCAGGACTGCCCCCTGTATACTAATGGACAGATACAGTTCCTAAATGCCTCATCCTATGCATGGGTCCCCTCAAATTATCTATGGTATGATCCCATTTATTCTAATTAGGGGTAATATATAATTATTGACCATGGGATGGGTAAGGCCAATCTATAATCAAATGGGATAGGTTATTTTGAGTACAAAAAGGGAAACTGGCTAAGCTTAAAATGACCTGCACATGCAGCTAGTCTAGCATTTACCTGCAAACCCATTTACAGTGGTAAAAAGGTGCAGTTGTAGCCATAGGAGCTGTCAGCTACACCAGTAGCAGCCTATGTTTTTTAAAAGATGAGTTAGAAAAGCATAAAGTGAACAAAACATCTTGAAATGCTCAAACATTTAAGTGAAAACAAAAAAATAAACCCAGCATATATGCAAGTATACCATTCTAACAATAAATGATGTTCCAACACCTAAAATATGCAGAATTCCACACCTTTAGCATCCCCTGCACATATTCACTTGTAAATGTTAAATGACTGAAAACTATCCTGAAGCAGCCATGATAAAATCTATTAGCAAAATGCATAACACACTATTTGTACCTCTCAACATAACATATATATATATATATATATATATATATATATATATATATATATATATATATATACACACACATATACTTTCACCATTAAAAATTACTGCTTGCATATTGTACTCAAAATAGTCACTATAAAATCTATTTGCAGTGCCCAATATACCCTGCTTACCTCTAATCACAGCATAAAAAATTATCTTTAAAACATTTTAGTGCTGAAAGATTGCTGTACTTACTACTACAGAGCAGAAGAAGACAACCAGCATGCTTAATCAGCTGCAGTCTGGTGCCCTGCCAGCACGCTTCCTTATGGGATGGTTTCCCAGCTAGCTGGTATCCTTCTGAGCTGGCTGGTTGACTAGTAATGTGTCAGGGATAGCTTCTTCCTGAGTTGGGGGGCTGACTTCCTCCTGGGCTACTGGGCTTCTTCCTTCTGGGTTAGTGGCCTACCTTCCTCCTGGGCTACTGGCTCTCTTCCTTCCAGGCATGTGAGATAGTGAGACTTCTTTGTTGTGGGTATTCTGCCCTTCTTGGCTGGTGGAATGCTTTCCTTTTGAGTTGGTGGGCTGCTTTCCTAGTTAGTTGCCTTCCTTCCATCCTTCATTCTGGGCTAGAGGGCTGGATGGCTGGGTCTTTCTACAGTGGTGGGCTCGATGACTGTCTTCCTTCTGGGGTGGTGGGCTAGAGAGCTGGTTTCCTTCTGGTCTGGTTGGCTGGCTTGCTTGTTTCATGGCTGGTTGGCTGGCAATAAAAAGATTTCAGGTCACCCCCAGCCATAGAACCACTTGCTTCCACAGTCATGGGGCTTTGAAGCTCTCTTCCTTAGGTGAATACCACCCCATCTAAAAATTGCAGCCAATGACTGCATGGTTTTCAGCAGACTGACCTAAAAGGGAACAACTCTCCCTTTAGGCCCAGGTTGGTAACTTAACTGAATCACCAAGAAAAAGCCAGACATAAGTACATTTTTATGGTGATTCTCAGCAATTCAGTGAATGTGGGACTTTGAGTGTCCCACTGCTTTATGTTGCAGGTGAAGGGATGGAGATTTCCAAAATGTGAGTGTCCCTCTGATAGTGGGAATAGTGGCAACTGCTTTAGTTCACGGCACTGGCATGGTGTCAGAACCTGACCACTAATAAGCAACTGACTATGACTTTCTCTTTACTCAGCCTGGTGAATAGGACATCAGTGTGTGTATGTCACAATGAAGTTTCCAATGACCAAAATGTTGGATTGCATGGCGGCTTGCCTTATGGGCTCAGAAGCAGAGGCTTCATGAGATGTGACTCTGACAAAACTGTCTTCCTCTGACAAAAACATCCTCATTACTGCAGCTGTCCCAAAATCCAACAGATTTGACCCTTGCAAACTTTAGATGTAGATAGCAATGTTTCTTCTAGTTGTCTCCTCTTCTCTTTAGTGGGACCACTGCTGCAAGATGTGAAACAAAAGAAAATTGTCTGGAACAAGCAGAGTGAGCCAGATAGTGGCAGAAGTTACAAAGTTTTCTACATTTTGAGAGCTCTGCACTAGCTAAGTGTTATGTACTTACTACTTCCTCTCACTGAAGTATTCCCTAGCCAGCCTAGTATATGGAAAATGGTCATAAAACTTTGATTTGAAACATGACCTACATGATGAGGATGCATCTTTATATATATATATATATATATATATATATATATATATATATATATATATATATATATATATGAGAATGGTTTAACCTCTAGACTACTTGTCATTTGCCTCTGGTAAGAATTAGATTTTGTCAATGGAAATGTGGATGTGGACAGAGACATGTGGGTTGTTTCTTTCGGTTTAATTTTTCCATGTCTTGCAGGTTTCTAATACCATGACATGAATCCTAAGTCAGGATATCATATTAAAGTTTATGAAATTAGAATTGTTTCAGTCTTTGATGTTAGCTGAAAGTGCTGTTTGCTGCACTCTCTGTGTGCACAGAATGTAAGTAATTTATTTATATTTGTTTACCAGGGAAGTGCACTGATCTCAATGGACCATTTGCAAGCACAGCCCAGGTGAATAGGATCACATAAGAAGTTAACAAAACATATTTACAGATACAAGTGTGTGCTGTAAAACATACATATTTACAGATGCACAATTATGCTATAACATTTAGTTCAAGAACCATTTTACAAAATCAAAACATGGATAGAAAATTTGAATTATGCTTAGCAGAGCATTTTGGATAAGATGTAGCCATAATGACACAGCTGGATAAGATGCAGTCATTATGTCTGAAATGGCTTATGCTACAGCAATAGCAGCATATCTTTATATAGAGCGCTATGAGGACATTAGAAGAGACAAGTGAGAATAGTTGCAGGAAAGGATACCATGGGGAGAAAACAGAGAAATACAGAATGAGACATGTAGAGTGGATAAGCGCAGAAAGGAGACGTGTGTGATAGATAGATAGATAGATAGATAGATAGATAGATAGATAGATAGATAGATAGACAGACAGACAGATAGATAGATAGATAGATAGATAGATAGATAGATAGATAGATAGACAGACAGACAGACAGGCATAGATTGATAGATAGATAGATAGATAGATAGATAGATAGATAGATAGATAGATGGATGGATAGATAGATAGACAGACATACAGACAGACAGATAGATAGATAGATAGATAGATAGATAGATAGATAGATAGACAGACAGACAGATAGATAGATAGATAGATAGATAGATAGACAGACAGACAGACAGACAGATAGATAGGCAGACAGACAGACAGACAGACAGACAGATAGATAGATAGATAGATAGATAGATAGATAGATAGATAGATAGACAGACAGACAGACAGATAGATAGATAGATAGATAGATAGATAGATAGATAGACAGACAGACAGACAGATAGACAGATAGATAGACAGACAGACAGACAGATAAAAAGATAGAAAGATAGATAGATAGATAGATAGATAGATAGATAGATAGATAGATAGATATACAGATAGATAGATAGATAGATAGATAGACTGACAGATAGATAGATAGACTGACAGATAGATAGATAGACAGACAGACAGACAGACAGATAGATAGATAGATAGATAGATAGATAGATAGATAGATAGATAGATAGATAGATAGATGCATAGAGAAGAGGGAGGTAGGATGAATGAAAGGCAG
Organism: Protopterus annectens; assembly: GCF_019279795.1. Lineage (NCBI taxonomy): Eukaryota > Metazoa > Chordata > Ceratodontiformes > Protopteridae > Protopterus > Protopterus annectens. The sequence goes on along the minus strand of NC_056729.1, from coordinate 1,070,585,343 downwards.
TAAGTGAGGGGATGACAACATGAGATAAAGAAGGATGAAAAAGGGTGTGAGACAGGGTGTGAGACAGCTGCTGGGTTTATGTAACATGACCTGTGACCTGTGAGTGCAGCTGCACTTTGATTGCACTTTGATTGCTACTGCCTAAAGAGTAGGGGGTCATCTAGGTCCTTTGTAAAACAATGGGGAAAAAAATTATCCAAGAAAATTGTGCCCCACAAATTTCCGCTTGGGATACAGGTATCAGTTTCTGAAAAAGTCAAAGTTCTCAGATATTCCACCAGTGCTCAAAGAGCAAATGCAGTTCTACCCCTGTTACAGGATTTTTTATTGCCAGCTGCCATAGACTGGGTACCAAAAAGAAGATGGTACAATATTCTTTCTAGACCACAGAAAAGCACTGGAAGTAGCAGAAAAATAAAAGTTTATTCTCTTTAGAGCTTCAGCAATAACCCTTCATGTGAGCAAACAAATAACCAATATAAATGGTGACAAATATCGCATACATCAACGTAATTTGAAATGTACTCACCTAATTTAATAATTGTTCTTTTAAAGAAGTATTTTAAGAGTGGTAAACTAGTAACATAACACAGTGCAATACAAAATATTTACTTCAAGCATTTTCATACTTCCACTTTTATTTTTTCTATTGCTTTCAGTGTTGTTGTGTGGTCAAAAAGTTTTTGTAAAAGTTTGCTACAAGACTTTTATAGTCTCAATGAAAGACAAGCCAGGGAGACCCAAACTAGACCTATCAATGTTAAATAAGTTTCTATAAGTACTGAGGTTCAACATGCTACCCTTTCAAGTCCTTCTGTCTCCCCTCTTTCCTTATGCCTTCATGGATACCCAGGATCTGGAAGATGCTTACCTCATAGCCAAGGAAGGCAAACATTATCTCAGACTTCAAGCAGAGGGCGATTTACCTCCTTGTCAGTTGGCTTAGTTACTCCACCTAAAGTATACACAGGGTGTCTGTCTCCAGTAATCCCCTTCTGTAGGAACAAGGGCATCCATGTTTACCCTTATCTAGAAAACTACCTGATTCAGGCACTAACACTATAAGAGATGCAAGGGGCACATCAAGTCACTCCTGTTCATATCCAGAACCTAGATATCTGTGAACCAGTCAAAGACTCACCTTCTCACCAAGAAATAGTTTTGTTACTAGATGCCAGCTAGACTTGGTGCACTACAGGACTTCACTTTCTGCAGAAAAGCCCTGTTCCTAACAAAATAATTCACATCTGTAGTGGAGCAAAACTATTATACAAGAACATTTCACAGGATACTAGGCTACAAGGCCATCTAAGTCCATATGGTCCCTCTAGCAAGGTTATTTAGGTATTGATTTTATTTATTTATTTATTTAGTTAGTTAGTTATTTATGTATTTATTTATTTATTTATGTATGTACTATTTTTTGACTGGGGTAAAGAACAGATCCAGGTAGCACATTTTCAGGTTCAGTCTGGAAAAACCAGTAGAAATGAACAGTAGATAAGTAAATAGTTTACAGCACAGATGAAGAGTACAAATACCATGTTAAGAATGCATAAAACATTACAACAACATTGTGGGAGTCTGTCTAATATAGTGGGAGCCTATCTAATACAATATCCAACATGCAAAACATTATAACGGCATAGAAGACGTTGTGATAAAGTATGAAGCTGTCTAATATCAAGGTATATACAATTCCATTTACAGAGTTATCATAGGTTAATTTGTGCTATTGTGACAGACAGAATGATAAGATGGGTGATGGCTGACAGACAGAATACAGAGTGAGTCAAGTGCAGTAGAGAGAGGTGGGTGCTGTGAGGGTAGGGAGTGGTAGAAAGTGGAATGGAGAAATAGTGTGGAGGAGGGTACAGAAAAGATTGAGAGAGAAAGGGATTAATTTAATATGAAAGCCTTATCATTAAGTTGGAAATTAGGAAGATAGGGCAGAGTGAGCATAGCTATGGACTTAAGTAATGCCTTGTGGAGAAAAACATTTACAAGCAGCTCTTGTGTGCAAGTTTCATGAGCTGGTGTCTAAAATTGGAGAATGAAGTGATGTCTCTTATGCTTGAAATAGAGTGGTTCCCATATCTGAGTGATCATTACTGACAATCTGTGGTCGGGGAAGTAGAATTTTGTGAGTGTGGTGAAGAGGAAAAGTGGAGATTATTATCTAAGGTTGCAAGATATGGTTCTCTGAGAGAGTTGGCTGAATTTTTTTTCTCAGAGACATTGGCAATAATAAGGAGGTAATATTCTAGCTGTGGTTTCAGAACTCATTTTACAGTTGCTAATCTGCCTTTAAGTGACACAAAGCGGGATATTTTTTGGCCAAGAAAAGTAAAGTATTTAAATTTAGCATCTGTGATGTGAAATTGAAAGTTCAGGGATTGATTCAGTCAGATACCAAAAGTATCTGAAGTATAGTATGGTTTATCAGTGATATTTGAAGTTATGTCTTATTTTCCAGTTTTGTTGGACTGTGGGGAGTTTCTATCTTGTGCCAGACATTGTACTTTTAGTTTCCCTGGTGTTCAATTTAAGGTTATTGAGTGAGAGCTATAGTGGTAGTGCATTTAGGTCTTTTCTAGTTGTTTTTGATAGTGAAGTGGGAGAGGTGGGATCTGTTGATTACCATATCATCTGCATACATATGGTACATAAGGATGGGAGGATTGAGTAGATGAGCTGGGAGGGAGTTAATGAATAAGGAGAATAGGTGGGGTGACAGAAGCAATCCTTGAAATATTATTTTTGTAAGAAGGGCATAGAGACAAGATGATTTCTGTTTTTATACTTTGATATGTCTGTCCTTAAGGAATTTGTGGAACGTAATGGATGAGGGCAGTCTTTGCATAGGCCTGATCTAAGGAGAGAGTATAGAAGTAATGAATGATGTGCCAAACCAAAGGCTTTTGTGAGGTATATAAAGACTGTACTGAAAAGGTGACTCATCCATGCTCATTAGAATATTGTCAACTAGTGTGCAAGGAGTACTCAATCATGATGCTTCTACCAGACCACTGTTCATGTTTGTGAAGGAAGAACATGCTGCATTATTATACAGCCTATGAGATGAGTGATGATGAGTTTTCCAAGGATTTTTTCCTATGGTCAGAAAGACAGAGAGTGACCTGAAGTCTTTTGTTTCTTTTAGGTTAGAAAATTGCGTTAGTGGTTTAACAATGGCTGTCTTTTCTAATTTCACTAAATATTTTGGGTTTCTGATTAAAGTTCAAGAAATTAGTATTACTTCAGTTCTGGATGTTTACTAGGAGTGCTCTTCCCAGAACTTACAAGCATGCAGAATTCCCTCCTTCTGAAACACACATGGAGTTTCATATATATATATATATATATATATATATATGTTGCATATTTATGTATGCTTGAAATTTGTTCTTTATTCATCCTTTTTTCCTAGTACTGTTGGAACTGAGTGTCTTTTTAACACCTTTATTAAATTACAGCTTAAGACATCTACAAACATACATTAACAGAAAAGGAAACAAACCATATTAACATTTTTCCAGTTACATTCATTATACATTATGTATCTTTTCTTTGTAACTATCATCAGTCTAACATTAAATAAACTGCTGAATTCCTGCCTTCCTTTAAACTTTACTCCTCCTACTGAACATTACTCTGCATGTATTGTTCCCACAATTTCCATTTATTTATAGGTAATTTGTTCCTTCCCTTTTCTAAGGATGTCTCTTCCAGTTCTTTTATCTCTTTTCAAAATATTTAATATTCCAAATACAGTTGGTTTAACTTTAATTTCCATTTTGTAGTTAATGCCTTTTTGGCAGCCAACAGAATTAAATTTAATAAGGCCTTAACATGTCTAAGCAATTCAGATCCTGTGTCCCAGCTCAAAAAATCCTTTCCTTAGTTACAATGTCTGATATAATACTCTGTAGGAAGTTTTTTAAGTCTGACAACTCATTACATGCCCAAAACATATGCAGCAAGTTTCCATCATACCTCCAACATTTGCTATCAACCTGAGAAAAATAAATCTTTGAGGTCTGATTGAAGTATAACATTTCAAACGCAAAAACTTCTAACCGAAGATGCAAAACCTTCTGGACTTTGTTATATACTTGAGTGACTACATATGCTCCCAATTGTTCACTTATAAATTGCTTTTCCAGTCTGTTTTCCCAATATTTTCTAACATTCTCTGATTGATTCTTATTAGTTATCATGCAATATTGTATATGCCCTACTAGTTATCCATTTTAACAGCAGCTTCTTTTCTAGATTCATCTAAAACCCTGTGGCAGAGCAGGGCTTTCACTTGAGATTCTCTTACCCTTTCTCTTTTCCTTTACTCTGATATCAATCCCTGGTAGGGAAGGCAAGTCTTTAGCCTGCAGTCGAAATCCCACTCAGTAACCTTTCCCACTGTAGTTATTTGCCCCCAATATCCTGGTTCCTTTGCCAGTTTTCTCCAGTAAATCCCAGCTCCCTCTTGCCTATTTTCTGTACCCCTACTTGCAGCCCTCTCTATTGGCAAAATCTCCTTTCTTCATTCTCATGTTGGCTTAGTTCTTAGAATACTTTCTGCTTCCTTATAAATATAATATTCTTTATGGTTGATATTATTCTTCTTAGGGATCTTCATTGAAAATCCCCCCTCTCTATTTCTTGAACTCCCCCCATGCTTCATCGTCAACCCTTTCCATTTTGAATTACATCCTTTTGTCTGTGTTATGTATATGAGCCTTACAGATGTAGCTCTAAAATATCCCTCCAAATCAGATACACCTAAAACACCTTCTTCTATTGGAAGGAACAATTTATCTCACTTAACTCTTGCCCTCTTTCCCTCCCAGATAAATTCCTTCAAATCTTTATTAGTTAGTGTCTACAGCTTCTCCTCTGGTTATAAAAATATGCCTGACCCATATATAAAATTTAAGGGAATAAAAATATTTTCACTGCTTGCAACTTTATATCTACATCCATAAACAAGAGCTTCCAATTTCTCAGTTTTTGTATTATCATTTGTTCAGCTTTGCCCGGATAAATGGGGAGGGTTGCGTCAGGAAGGGCATCCGGTGTAAAATTTTGCCAAATCATAGATGCTGACAAAAGTAACATATACATACCGGATCGGTTGAGGCCCGGGTTAACAACGACCATCACCAGTACTGTTGGCCAACAGGGTGCTGGTGGAAATTGGGCTACTGTTGGCCGAAGGAGGAGAAGAGGTAGAAGGTATGGCCGAAGGCAGGTAAAGGCTAGGACTGTGATAGTGAGGGTCAGAAATTTGAATGTTGGCAGTATGACTGGTATAGGGAGAGAGCTAGCTGATATTATAGACAGAAGGAAGGTTGGTATATTGTGTGTGCAAGAGACCAGATGGAATTGGAGCAAGGCTAGGTGTATCGGAGGTGGGTTCAAATTGTTTTATCATGGTGTGGATGGGAGGAGAAATGGCGTAGACATTATCCTGAAGGAACAGTATGATAAGAGTGTTTTTGAGGTGAAAAGAGTGTCGGATAGAGTGATGTTTATGAAGCTGGAAATTGATGGTGTAATGATGAATGGTGTTAGTGCATATGCTCCACAGATTGGGTGTGCGATGGATGAGAAAGAAAAATTTTGGAGTGAGTTGGATGAAGTGGTGATGACTGTACCCAAGGGTGAGAGACTGGTGATTGGAGCAGATTTCAAAGGGCATGTTGATGAAGGGAACAGAGGGGATGAGGAAGTGATGGGTAGGTATGGTGTTAAGCAAAGGAATGCAGAAGGTCAGATGGTAGTGGATTTTGTGAAAAGGATGGACATGGCTGTGTTGAATACGTATTTTAACAAGAGGGAGGACCATAGAGTGACATACAAGAGTGGAGGAAGATGCACACAGGTGGATTATATCTTATGTAGAAGGGCCAATCTGAAGGAGATTGGAGACTGTAAAGTGATGGCAGGGGAAAGTGTAGTTAAGCAGCATAGGGCGGTGGTTTGTAGGATGACATTGGTGATCAAGAAGAGGAGGATGATTGTGAGGGCAGCACGAAGGATTAAATGGTGGAAATTGAAAAATGGTAATTGTGAGGTGATGTTCAGGGAAGAGTTAAGATAGGCACCGAGTGGCAGTGAAGAGTTACAGAATAGCTGGGTAACTACAGCAGAGCTAGTAAGAGAGATGGCTAGAAAGGTGCTTGGTGTGACATCTGGAAAGAGGAAGGAGGACAAGGAGACCTGGTGGTGGAATGAAGAAGTACAGGAGAGTATACAAAGAGGTTGGCGAAGAAGAAGTGGGATTGTCAGAGAGATGAAGAAAGTAGACAAGAGTATAAGGAGATGAGATGCATGGCAAAGACAGAGGTGGCGAAGGATAAGGTGTATGACGAGCTGTATAAAAGGTTGGACACTAAGGAGGGAGAAAAGAACCTGTACCGATTGGCTAGACAGAGGGACCGAGCTAGTAAAGATGTGCAGCAGGTAAGAGTGATAAAGGATAACGAGGGAAACGTACTTACAAGCAAGGAGAGTTGAGCAGATGGAAAGAGTACTTTGAGGGGCTGATGAATGAAGTGAATGAGAGGGAGAGAAGGTTGGATGATGAGCGGATAGTGAATCATGAAGTGCAGTGGATTAGCAAGGAGGAAGTAAGGATAGCTATGAAGAGGATGAAGAATGGAAAGGCTGTTGGTCCAGATGACATACCTGTGGAAGCATGGAGGTGTTTAGGTGAAATAGCAGTGGAGTTTTTAACTAGATTGTTTAATGAAATCTTGGAAAGTGAGAAGATGCCTGAAGAATGGAGAAAAAGTGTTTTTGTACCAATTTTTAAGAATAAGGGTGATGTGCAGAGCTGCAGTAACTACAGAGGGATTTAACTGATCAGTCACAGCATGAAGTTATGGGAAAGAGTAGTGGAAGCTAGGTTAAGAAGGGAGGTGATGATTAGTGATCAGCAGTATGGTTTCATGCCAGGAAAGAGCACTACAGATGCGATGTTTGCTTTGACAGCGTTGATGGAGAAGTACAGAGAATGTCAGAAGGAGTTGCATTGTGTCTTTGTAGATTTAGAGAAAGGATATGACAGGGTGCCTAGAGAGGAGTTGTGGTATTGTATGAGGAAGTCAGGAGTGGCAGAGAAGTATGCAAGAGTGATACAGGATATGTACGAGGGTAGTGTGACAGCAGTGAGGTCTGAAGTGGGAGTGACGGATGTGTTTTAGGTGGAGGTGGGATTGCATCAAGGTTCAGCTCTGAGCCCTTTCTTATTTGTAATGGTGATGGACAGGTTGACAGACAAAATCAGACAGGAGTCCCCGTGGACTATGATGTTTGCAGATGACCTTGTGATCTGTAGTGAGAGTAGGGAACAGGTGGAGGAGACCCTGGAGAGGTGGATTTATGCTCTAGAGAGAAGAGGAATGAAGGTCAGCAGAACTAATACAGAATATATGTGTGTGAATGACATGGAGGATAAAGGAATGGTGAGGATGCAGGGAGTAGAGGTGGCGAAGGTGGATGAGTTTAAATACTTGGGATCAACAGTTTGGAATAATGATGAGTGTGGAAGAGAGGTGAAGAAGAGACTACAGGCAGGATGGAGTGGGTGGAGAAGAGTGTCAGGAGTAATTTGTGACAGACGAGTACCAGTAAGAGTGAAAGGGAAGGTCTACAAGAGGGTAGTGAGACCAGCTATGTTATATGGGTTGGAGACAGTGGCATTGACAAAAAGGCAGGAGTCAGAGCTTGACGTGGCAGAGTTGAAGATGTTAAGATGTGCACTGGGTGTGACGAGGATGGACAGGATTAGGAATAAATATATTAGAGAGTCAGCCCAGGTTGGAAGGTTTGGAGACAAAGCCAGAGAGGCAAGATTACATTGCTATGGACATGTGCTGAGGAGGGATGCAGAGTATATTGGGGAAAAGATGCTAAGGATGAAGCTGCCAGGTAACAGGAAAAGAGGAAGGCCTAAGATAAGGTTTACGAATGTGGTGAGAGAGGACATGCAGGTGGTTGGTGTGACAGAGCAAGATGTAGGGGACAGGAAGAAATGGAAACAGTTGATCTGCTGTGGCGTCCCCTGACGGGAGCAGCTGAAAGAAGAAGAAGATTTGTTCAGCTTCTTCCCACATATCCTTATATCCTGCAACAAAAGCCTTATTAATCTATAGTCCTAAATATTTCTTATCATGTCCCCATGCATATGGGTATTGCTGAACCAATTACCATACCAGTTATATCTTTGCATTTCTGGGTCTCTTTTTTTTTTTTTTTTTTTTTTTTGTCAATAGCTATAAATATAAAGCAAATAACAAAGGGAACAGAAGACACCCCTGCCTTTTTCCTCTGTTCAAACACAACTTGTCAGAGAGGAACATTCTTACTTTAATTCTTGCAGCCAATCCTTCATATATCCCCCTAATTAACTTTACTATTGCATCACGGAATGTCAATGTACCCATTGCCCTACTCATAAAATCCTGGTTTTACTCTATTGAATGCTTTCTCAGCATCAAGATCCACCAACAACACTGGTATTTTTGTACATCTGCTTCCCTATAGATCATTGATGTCCTTCTTACCAGGCTAGATAAGGGAAAGGTCATGGTCAGCTGTCTGTGAGATGCCAGGATATGGCATCTCATACATGCACTCAACTCTGTCAACAACAGGTACTATTATAACTACATCATAGTTCCTGTTGGTGTGAAGGATTGAGATGTACTTCTCTGGACTGTGTGATGACAGAAATGATTGAGCTCTCGCACTATGTGTCTCAGGATGGTATGACCTTGGCTGTTAGCTGCATTTTACCTTCACATAGGATGATGCCTCAATGCAAACAGAAGATGACTGATTTCAATAATAGTCTTAGCGTCTAGTGTCAGTCTAAGGGGATCCACTATCTGTCAGTCTGGGATGACATGCTCAACATACCTTGATGCTTTTCCGAATATGGTCTTCTTCTGTCACCCCTGGAATGTCAGCTACTGGCCAAGGCTATTGCCAACCCCATACTGCCCTTTTTAGATGGTGTCTCAAGGACATTTCCATTGTAAAAACCCTATGTACAAACAACCTCAAGGTTATGTTGCTAAACACTAGGAGTGTCAAAAGAAAACTGCATTCACTGGAAGCTGTCCTCACCTTGGAACACGCAGACCTTTGTACAGCCATAGACACCTGGTTCAAGGCTGTGGAGAGCACCACAGACATACCAGGCTATACCTCCTTCCACATGTGCACAGCAGACCTCAAAATGAAGGAGTACAAACTAATGGTGGTGGTATATAAATATTCATTAAGGATACATACACACCCACATTTATTAAACAGTATGATTTCATGGATACACTTCAGGTGCTATTGGCTGTTTGTGGGGCACCTGTTCAAGTCATTCCCAGCTACAGAAGCCCCACCATGAATCAGGATACCCACTCTGCTTATTTGGATCTACATGAATCTGTCAAGATACATCTGCACACCATGCTTTGGGGTGACTTTTACTACCCACTGACTGGGTAGATTACTTGTGCTTAAACTCACTTGCCCAAAAGGTTACTCGACTTTATTAACTGTAATGTCCTGGACCAGCTGGCTCTAGATCATCATTGCTCTATGAATGTTGTCAAATGTTTGTCTCCCCTCCACAAAACCAAATCCATCTATTTGGGCAACATGTTTGCCATTCTTTTAGCTAGTATAGACAGAAACACTTCATAACCATGGTTTAAAATTGAAATGGGTGTATATCATAGGTTCATAGGTTGGTACTAGGCTATTGGCCCTAGGGCCTATGCAAGGCTAGCCATAACAATTCCCTGGATATTTCTTCCCACAATATTTACTTCTCCAGGCCCCTGTCTATCAGGGCGACTGACATGATCCCCGGGGTGAATTTCCTATCTCCCATCCAATCATCAAGGATCCTTTTGAAATGGCCAATGAGGCGCTCTGCTTGACATGTATGGGCAATGTAGTCCAGAGTATGAGGAGTCTCTGGGTCAGAAACCTATCCCTCCAGCATGTTTTGTTCATTGTGATGACAAGGTTTAGATCCCTGGAGCATGTGGCTCTGAGGGATTGGGATTTCTTTAAGTGGAGCATGTCCAACAGCTCAGGGTTTGACATGGCCTTGTATGTTAAGCAGAGATCACCTCTGAGTAGACGATATGCCACAGAGTATAGCTGGAGTTTTTTTAGATGGTCAGCATATGGCATCTACTTTAGGCCTGTGATACTTTTAGTGAGGTATTTCTGTGGCCTTTCCAGCTGTTGCAGATGTCTTGTGCGGTACATACCAAACAGGGCATTATACTCTATAATGGGTCTAATGAGGGCTGAGCACAGTGGGACAATAACCTCCTTTTTTCTGGATGAAAAGCCCTTAGTGATGAGGTGTGCCACATAGAAGGATTTCCTGACTGTTGTGGCAATGTGGTTATCGAAAGTGAGACCACTGTCCACCTGTGTCCCTAAGTCTCTCATCACACTTTCGATGTTTAGTGTCCTGACACCTATGTGGTAATTCATGGGTACATGTTTTTTTCCAAAGGGGATAACTATACATTTCTTGGCATTAAGCTTGAGCCCATGGCTCTGGCACCAGGCATCTGTTTCAGTAAGGCCCTTTTGTAGAATATCCACATCATTTGGGGATTCAATAATGGCTCCCAGTTTGCAGTCATCTGCAAACTTTGTTAGCCAGAGTCCCTTAGTGTCGGCCTGTACTTCAGAGAAGTAGATGCCAAACAAGAGTGGTGCCAGGACTGAACCCTGAGGTACTCCACTTGTCACTGGAGCTGGATTTGGAGTTGGCTACTTTTACTGTCTGGGTTCTGTCAGTAAGCCAGTTAGCAACCCATCGAGTGACATAGTGATTTATGCCCAGCTTAGTAAGTTTATCTATGATTCCAGAGTGGGGGATGGTGTCAAAGGCCTTGGCGAGTTCCAGATAGGCTGTGTGGACTGCCTTACCCTCGTCCACAGCTCTGAAGACTGATTCGAAGAAGTCAGTCAGATTCAGGAGGCAAGATCGGCCCTTCACAAACCCAAACTGGGTGGGGTCCAGTGTTTGAAGGTTGCCAATGTCTTTGTTTATAAGTTCCATGATAATGCGTTCCATGCCCTTGCAAATCAGGCTTGTCAGACTGATGGGATGGTAGTTCCCAGGATCCTCCCTTGTGTAGCTGTGCGCCACTCAGTGGACACAAAGCCTGAGGTGAGGCTATGATTAAACATGACACTTAGGTGAGGTGCCAGTTCATTTTGTAGTTCATGTAGTACACAGCCTGGGATGTCATCTGGTCCCATGGATGCTGTATTCTTAGCTTTGGAGAGTGTGGTTTCTAGCTGTGTGGCCATGATTATCGGAATTTGGCAATCGTTTGGTATTGAGTTGGGCCCTTTAGGGGGTGAGAGTGGGGTGAAGTTAGCACTAAATTGATCTGCCAGGATATTGGCAATATCCTTGGGATCAGTATATTTAATGCCATTCTGTTGTAACTCAGAGCAGATCTGGGCATTGCCATTTAGATTCTTGACATATCTATAGAATGCCTTGTGGTTGTCTTTGGAATCTTTGGCAATTTTATTTTCATAACTAGCTTTTGAGGATTTTATTTCATCCTGGGATTTTCCTCTTTTTTGCAACAGTTTCTTCCTTCTGTTGTATAGTTTGTTTATAGCAGGGGACCACCAGATTGGCTTCTTTTTTTTGGAGAAGAGCATCTTGGTTCTATTTGGGATGGCACAATTCATGCATGAGGGGATGTGCTCGTACAGTGCCTTAGTGTAGGATTGTGCAGTCGAACTTCCAGATCCCGTCTGTGTGGGTGTTGTGAAGTTTGTCACTTCTGACTTCAGTAGCTTGAAGTTGGCTTTGGAGAAGTGTTTTAAGGAGGTTTCCTTACTGGGGGGTGGGGTGGGATGTGGATGTCAAGGGTGATTTGCTTATGGTCAGACCTGACCAATGAGGGGGTGACCACTGGTGTGGAGCATCTATCTCCCATGTTGGTAATGACCAGGTCTAGGATATTGGAGCCCCTGGTGGGACAATGGATTAGTTGATCCAGGGCATTGGAATTTATGAATTCCAAGAACCGTTGGGAAAAGGAGTTGGTACCTGAGTAGTTTTCCCAATTAATGGCAGGGTAGTTAAAATCAGCCAGTATTAGGGTGTTTGGTTGTATCTTAATATTTTCCAGTATGTTTAGAAAGGTGTAGTGAGAATCTTGGGGCATGGTTGGGGATCTGTAGCAAGCTACAATTTGGATTGCAGTCTTACCTAGTGTTAGTTGCACCTGGAGAATTTCCGATGCATTGTGTTGGGCAACTAGCCTGGAGGTGTGAATATCCTTGGTGAATATAGACACTCCTCCACCTTTAGTGTTTCAGTCCTGGTTTTGTGGCCAAAAAGTGTGATAAGAATTGCAGCCTGGTATTGCAGGGGTGCTCTCTGGAGCCTTGAACCAGGTCTCACTTACTGCACAGATATCAATGTTCTCCATTTTTAGGAGTGCCTCGAGAGAGTGCATTTTGAGGTTTAGACTTCTAGCATTGAGTAGCATTACCTTCAGATTTTGCCTGCTTCTGTCTGTTACGGTGGTGGTTTTATCCTTTGAACCTTGCCTTAAAAAGGCACTATAGGGGTGGCAAGAGCTTTAGCCAGTAACCTGAATCCCAGGGGGGACAGGTGTAGACCATCTCTGGCAAAGCATCGTGGTTTGTCGATCATGTCTTCCCAGGCAGACAAATACTGATCCCCTTTGAATGACACCAGAAGCTTAGCCAATTGTTGAAGTCAATCATTTTGTCCTTATATTGTGGTATCATTCTGGGCGAAGGCAGAATGCTACTCAGGGCTAGGGTCATACCTGCCTGGGTCACATGATCCAAGAGCTCTTCCATATCTCTTTTCATGTAGTCCAGGAAGTTGGTTTGATGGGTCTTTACCACTTTAGGTAATACAGACACCACAGCTTTCTCCCAAGATGTTGGTGCTTCCCCTCCTTTTAAAATACTGTTAAATGAAAACTGGAAGCTCTTTATCACTTTCTTCCCTCCTGCATTCCAAACTTCTAGAAGAATACCATGTGTTCCTAGAGACTTTCCTGAAGATTGAGTTATATATATATATATATATATATATATATATATATATATATATATATATATATATATATATATATAGTTCCCCTTTATAATCTCAAAATACTGAATTCTCAAATTTCAGTATTTCGTGACCCCAAGCCTTTCTGTGTTGGAGGGAAGCTTTCTAGCTTATCAGTGGGAGTGGTAAGCACTAGGTAGCCTATCTGCCATGGGAAGAGTGGGTTTTGGCCCTGAAATTGTAGTTCATTGGCCGTCTGGGAAGTTTTTCCATCTCTTTCTACTTTGGTTAAAAGCCCGTTTTGCATTTGGTCCCCACCTTTCCTATTACTAGTATAGTCCAGGTACAGATTTGCTGTATCCAGGACTGTTGGTAAGCTTCTAAGCCCCCAAAACTCTTCTGTGTTGGAGAGAAGCCTTCTAGCTTATCAGTGGGAGTGGTAAGCACTAAGTAACCCTTCTACCACAAGAGGAGTGGTTTCTGGCCGAGAAATTATAGTTTATTGGCCGTTTGGGAAGCTTTACCATCTCTTTCAACCTTCTGATTTAAAAGCCTGTTTTTGCGCTTGTTTCCTGCCTTTCCTGTTACTAGTCTAGTCCAGGTACAGATTTGCTGTATCCAGGACTCTTTGTAAGCTTCTGAGCCCCCCAAGCCTTTCTGGGTTGGAGGGAAGCCTTCTAGCTTATCAGTGAGAGTGGTAAGCATCAGGTAGCCTATCTACCACAAGAGGAGTGGTCCCTGGCCCAGAAATTGTAGCTATCGGCTGTTTGAGCATTTTTATTCCATCTCTTTCAACTTTCTGGTTTGAAAGCCACACTTGCGCCTGTTTCCCGCCTTTCCTATAACTAGCCTAGTCCGGTTACAGAGTTGCTGTATCCAGGATTGTTAGTAAGCTTCTGAGCCCCCTAAGTCTTTCTGTGTTGGAGGGAAGCCTTCTAGCTTATCTGTGGGAGTGGTAAGCACTAGGTAGCCTATCCTCCATGGGAAGAGTGAGTTTTGGCCCAGAAATTGTAGTTTATTTGGCCATTTGGGCAGTTTTACATCTCTTTCAACTTGCTAGCTTAAAAGCCTGCATTTGTACTTGGTCACTGTCTTTCCTCTAACTAGTCTAGTCCAGGTACAGATTTGCTGTATCCAGGACTCTTTGTAAGCTTCTGAGCCCCCCCAAGCCTTTCTGTGTTGGAGGGAAGCCCTCTAGCTTATCAGTGGGAGTGGTAAGCATTAGGTAGCCTATCTACCACAAGAGGAGTGGTTCCTGGCCCTGAAATTGTAGCTATTGGCTGTTTGGGCAGTTTTTTTCCATCTCTTTCAACGTTCTGGTTTAAAAGCCACACTTGTGCTTGTTTCCCACCTTTCCTGTAACTAGCCTAGTACAGATACAGAGTTGCTGTTTCCAGGACTGTTTGTAAGCTTTTGAGTCCTGCAAGCCTTTCTGTGTTGGAGGAAAGCCTTCTAGCTTATCAGTGGGAGTGGTAAGCACTAGCTAGCCTGTCTACCATGAGAGGAGAGGTTCTTGGCCCAGAAATTGTAGTTTATTGACCATTTGGACAGTTTGTCCATCTCTTTCAGCTTCCTGGTTTAAAAGATCACATCTGTGCTTGTTTCCCAGCTTTCCTGTAACTAACCTACTGGGTAGCACTAGAAAGCCTTAAAATGATACAAGCCTTCTAGCTTAGAAGAGAGACTTTGGAGTGATTAAGTATCAGTTTTCTGTACTTTTTTGCTGTACTTAACTGTTTTCCGCCTAAACGCAGATTTCCCAGCGTTTATTGTGATTTAAAAGCTTCTTTTTTTCACATATTGCACTTATTTGACTGCCTGCACTTTTAAAAAGTTGTTTTTGTTTAAATAATTTAACTGTTGTAGGCTACACACTGAAGTGCGATAGCCTTTTCTGATTGTTTGTAGTCATTTAAAGCTGTTTTAAGTGTATTTTTTACTGTTTTTGCCTTATCTTTTCAAAAAACCAAAAAACAAAAAAAATTCCTTGTTTCCTGCCTTTCCAAGATAGTATAGGTTCATGGGTTTATAGGCAGGTACTAGGCTAACTCCCCGAGGGCATTTATAAGTCTAGCCAATGTGTGTCAGCTTTCACCACCCCATTGATTAATTAACTGAGCCTCTGTCAAGAATAACCAATGAAGTGATCCCAGGGGTGTATTTTCTGTTACCCATTCACTCATCAAGGTTTCTCTTGAAAAGTGTGAATGAGGGGCTCTGCCTAATGTAGTTAGGAATTTTGTTCCAAAGCATGGGGAATCTCTGTTACAGGAATCTATCCCTCCAGCATGTTCTATTTATTGTTGTGGTGAGGTTTAGCTCACTAGAGTGAGTGGCTCACAGTGACTTGGATTTCTTTAGGTGGAGCATGTCCATCAATTCTGAGTTGGACATGGCTTTGTAAGTCAGGCAGAGATCACCTCTGAGTAAGCGATTTGCCGCTGAGTACAGCTGGAGTTTTTCCAGTCGGGCTGCATAGGACATATGTTTGAGGCCAGTAATCCTCTTTGTGAGGTACTTTTGTGGTCTTTTCAGCTGCTGAAAGTGTCTTGTGAGGTACATCCCAAATGGGGCATTGTACTCTATGATGGGTCTGATGAGTGATGAGCATAGGGGTACTCTAACCTCTTTATTTCTAGATGCAAACCCTTTACTAATTAAATGGGCTACATAGAAGGATTTCCTAACTACTTTGGCAATATGATTGTCAAAGGAGAGATTACTATCTACCTGGGTCCCCAGATCTCTTATTACCTCTTCTGTATTAAGGGGGCTGCCACCTATGTGGTAATTCATGGGTGTTTTGTTTTTTCCCAGATGGGATGACTATGCATTTTTTGGCATTTAGCTTGAGACCATAACTTTGACACCAGGTGTCCATCTCAGTAAGGCCCTTTTGGAGAATGTCCATGTCAGCCGGAGAGTCAATTATGGCTCCCAGTTTGCAGTCATCGGCGAACTTGGTTAGCCATAGTCCTCCTGTGTTTGCCAGTACTTCTGAGAAGTATATGCCAAACAGTAGGGGTCCCAGGATCAAGCCTTGTGGGAAACCACTTGTGACTGGTTTAGAGTCGGACCTGGAGCCCGGTATTCTTACCATGAGAGTTCTGTCTGTAAGCCGGTTGGCAACCCATCTCGTGACGTAGGGGTTTATGTTCAGGCAGGTGAGTTTTTCTATCATTCCCGAGTGAGGAATGGTGTCAAAAGCCTTGGCGAGGTCAAGGTACGCTGTGTGAACTACCTTCCCCTCATCTATGGCCTTGGTGACTGTCTCGAAGAAGTCAACCAGGTTTAGTAGGCATGATCTCCCCTTAACAAAGCTGAACTCCGGCTGACACGGACATCCTCCAAAAGGACCTTACTGAGACGGACACCTGGTGTCAAAGTCATAGCCTCAAGCTAAATGCCAAAAAATGCATAGTCATCTTGTTTGGGAAAAACAAAACACTGACAAATTACCTCATAGGTGGCAGCCCCCTTAATACAGAAGAGGTAATAAGAGATCTGGGGACCCAGGTAGATAGTAATCTTTTCTTTGACAATCATATTGCCAAGGAAGTTAGGAAATCCTTCTATGTGGCCCATCTAATCACTAAAGGGTTTACATCTAGAAATAAAGAGGTTATAGTGCCCCTCTACTCATTACTCATTAGACCCATCATAGAGTACAATGCCCCATTTGGGATATACCTCATAAGACACTTTCAACAGCTGAAAAGACCACAAAATTACCTCACCAAGAGGATTATTGGCCTCAAACATATGTCCTATGCAGCCCGACTGAAAAAACTCCTTCTGTACTCAGTGACATATCTCTTACTCAGAGGTGATCTCTGCCTGACTTACAAAGCCATGTCCAACTCAGAATTGATGGACATGCTCCACCTAAAGAAATCCAAGTCACTGTGAGCCATGCGCTCTAGTGAGCTAAACCTCACCACAACAATAAATAAAGCATGCTGGAGGGATAGATTCCTGTCACGGAGACTCCCCATGCTTTGGAATAAAATTCCAAACTACATCAGGCAGAGCCCCTCACTAACACTCTTCAGGAGAATCCTTGACTAGTGGATGAGTAACAGAAAATACACCCCTGGGATCACTTCATTGGCTCTGCTTGACAGAAAATCAGTTAATCATTGGAGCGGTGAAATCCGACACACTCTGGCTAGGCTTATAAATGCCCTCGGGCAGATAGCCTAGTACCTACCTATGAATTTATGAACCTATAAAAACAAATTTTTAAAATGTCGAAAGTGCATAATCACAAATTTGAATATTTCAAATTCACATTTATGGCTTTACATTATGTGACGTGCTGTTAGGTTTGGATGTTGTTTGGAGTAGTGTATGGAGTTACATGGACTCTAAGGTAAGTGAGTGTTTTGTAAGCGTTTTGGGTGGGAGTTTGAGTGTATGTGAGATTGTTTGTAAGTTGTATGTGTGGGTTAGGGTAGGAAAGTGAACATAAGAGTGTGTAATTGTTGGATGTGTTGGTGTTTGTCTATTGTGTGTGTGTGTGTGTGTGTGTGTGTGTGTGCAAGGGACTGTGAAATGTCAGGGTGTAAGTGTACTGTCTTTTACTGTTTGTGCGATCCTGGAGTTAGTATATATAAGTAGGGGGGGTGTGGGGGCACAGCCCCCCACATAGAGGTTGCATGGGGGTTTGCCCTCCTGCTTATATGTAGTGTAGTTATGTGGATGTGTGGTGGTGTTTTGTTTTTGTGTGTTTATTTGTTTTGTAGTGTAGGTGTTGTGGTTTATGTGTGGTGTATGCTGTGTGCTCGGGATTTTTAGTTTCGGGATTGTGAAGGTTCGGTATTTGAAGGTTTCACCTTTATGGTTGCGAAATACTGTTTTTATCTCATCTCCTCCTATCTTAACTTTTACTTGTTGATTCTTATCTACCTCTAACCTTGGCATAATTAAGTCTTCCATAAATATTTCCATGTATGCTCTTTCTTGATTTCTACATTTCTCTGCATTAT
Organism: Protopterus annectens; assembly: GCF_019279795.1. Taxonomy (NCBI): domain Eukaryota; kingdom Metazoa; phylum Chordata; order Ceratodontiformes; family Protopteridae; genus Protopterus; species Protopterus annectens. The sequence goes on along the minus strand of NC_056729.1, from coordinate 1,070,567,256 downwards.
ACAATTTTTTATAAAATTTCCAGAATATATCTAATACATCTGCAGGATCTCTTGTTAAATGTTCACAATATTTGGCAACTAGCCATTTTACTTTTTGTTGTCTAAGTTATTGTTAGAAATGTTTTTATGCATATTATACAGATACTCTCTTATTTCTTATTTACTACTCTGTATTTGCTTCTTCATCTTGTTCAGTGATATTATCCTTATTCTGAAATATTTTAGCCTTTGTCAGCCCCCCTATATAATTAATTTTACTTCTTACCCATATCTCTTTTACTTTAATTTATACCCTATTTTTAAATTCTATTTTCACTTCATTCCACTCACTGGCTGTTACTTCTGAAGATATTTCTATCCATCCTAATAACTCAAATAATTTCCACTATCCATTCCTTTAATTCTTTTCTTTTTAACAGGTAGGAGGGAAAATGCAATGTGTCTCATGTTTACTTCATTACTCTGCATATTTTCATTGTTTGTATCGGTGCATTGATGTGTGTCAAAACTTTCAATTAAATGTACACATTCCTGTGAAACAATTTCTGACCAGTCTAGCCCAGTTATTGTACCTTTGGGAATAATATAAAAATTCTGAGTTTCAACTACTGAATTTACACATTCTATACCAAATATTTTTTCATAAATTTCTTCAGAAGTTTATCTTCTTTTGTTATATTTTCCTTTCTTGGTCCTCCTGATACATACTCATTGATACTATTGAATCATTTGGGGATTCAATAATGGCTCCCAGTTTGCAGTCATCTGCAAACTTTGTTAGCCAGAGTCCCTTAGTGTCGGTCTGTACTTCAGAGAAGTAGATGCCAAACAAGAGTGGTCCCAGGACTGAACCCTGAGGTACTCCACTTGTCACTTGTCTGGAGCTGGATTTGGAGTTGGCTACTTTTACTGTCTGGGTTCTGTCAGTAAGCCAGTTAACAACCCATCGAGTGACATAGTGATTTATGCCCAGCTTAGTAAAGTTTATCTATGATTCCAGAGTGGGGGATGGTGTCAAAGGCCTTGGCGAGTTCCAGATAGGCTGTGTGGACTGCCTTACCCTCGTCCACAGCTCTGGAGACTGATTCAAAGAAGCCAGTCAGATTCAGGAGGCAAGATCGGCCCTTCACAAACCCAAACTGGGTGGGGTCCAGTGTTTGAAGGTTGCCAATGTCTTTGTTTATAAGTTCCATGATAATGCATTCCATGCCCTTGCAAATCAGGCTTGTCAGACTGATGGGATGGTAGTTCTCAGGATCCTCCCTTGTGGTGCGGGATAACTGTAGCTGTGCGCCACTCAGTGGACACAAAGCCTAAGGTGAGGCTATGATTAAACATGACACTTAGGTGAGGTGCCAGTTCATTTTGTAGTTCATGTAGTACACAGCCTGGGATGTCATCTGGTCCCATGGATGCTGTATTCTTAGCTTTGGAGAGTGTGGTTTCTAGCTGTGTGGCCATGATTATCGGAATTTGGCAATCGTTTGGTATTGAGTTGGGCCCTTTAGGGGGTGAGAGTGGGGTGAAGTTAGCACTAAATCGATCTGCCAGGATATTGGCAATATCCTTGGGATCAGTATATTTAATGCCATTCTGTTGTAACTCAGAGCAGATCTGGGCATTGCCATTTAGATTCTTGACATAACTATAGAATGCCTTGTGGTTGTCTTTGGAATCTTTGGCAATTTTATTTTCATAACTAGCTTTTGCGGATTTTATTGCATCCTGGGATTTTCCTCTTTTTTGCAACAATTTCTTCCTTCTGTTGTATAGTTTGTTTATAGCAGGGGACCACCAGATTGGCTTCTTTTTTTTGGAGAAGAGCATCTTGGTTCTATTTGGGATGGCACAATTCATGCATGAGGGGATGTGCTCGTACAGTGCCTTAGTGTAGGATTGTGCAGTCGAACTTCCAGATCCCGTCTGTGTGGGTGTTGTGAAGTTTGTCACTTCTGACTTCAGTAGCTTGAAGTTGGCTTTGGAGAAGTGTTTTAAGGAGGTTTCCTTACTGGGGGGTGGGGTGGGATGTGGATGTCAAGGGTGATTTGCTTATGGTCAGACCTGACCAATGAGGGGGTGACCACTGGTGTGGAGCATCTATCTCCCATGTTGGTAATGACCAGGTCTAGGATATTGGAGCCCCTGGTGGGACAATGGATTAGTTGATCCAGGGCATTGGAATTTATGAATTCCAAGAACCGTTGGGAAAAGGAGTTGGTACCTGAGTAGTTTTCCCAATTAATGGCAGGGTAGTTAAAATCAGCCAGTATTAGGGTGTTTGGTTGTATCTTAATATTTTCCAGTATGTTTAGAAAGGTGTAGTGAGAATCTTGGGGCATGGTTGGGGATCTGTAGCAAGCTACAATTTGGATTGCAGTCTTACCTAGTGTTAGTTGCACCTGGAGAATTTCCGATGCATTGTGTTGGGCAACTAGCCTGGAGGTGTGAATATCCTTGGTGAATATAGACACTCCTCCACCTTTAGTGTTTCGGTCCTGGTTTTGTGGCCAAAAAGTGTGATAAGAATTGCAGCCTGGTATTGCAGGGGTGCTCTCTGGAGCCTTGAACCAGGTCTCACGTACTGCACAGATATCAATGTTCTCCATTTTTAGGAGTGCCTCGAGAGAGTGCATTTTGAGGTTTAGACTTCTAGCATTGAGTAGCATTACCTTCAGATTTTGCCTGCTTCTATCTGTTACGGTGGTGGTTTTATCCTTTGAACCTTGCCTTAAAAAGGCACTATAGGGGTGGCAAGAGCTTTAGCCAGTAACCTGAATCCCAGGGGGGACAGGTGTAGACCATCTCTGGCAAAGCATCGTGGTTTGTCGATCATGTCTTCCCAGGTAGACAAATACTGATCCCCTTTGAATGACACCAGAAGCTTAGCCAATTGTTGAAGTCAATCATTTTGTCCTTATATTGTGGTATCATTCTGGGCGAAGGCAGAATGCTACTCAGGGCTAGGGTCATACCTGCCTGGGTCACATGATCCAAGAGCTCTTCCATATCTCTTTTCATGTAGTCCAGGAAGCTGGTTTGATGGGTCTTTACCACTTTAGGTAATACAGACACCACAGCTTTCTCCCAAGATGTTGGTGCTTCCCCTCCTTTTAAAATACTGTTAAATGAAAACTGGAAGCTCTTTATCACTTTCTTCCCTCCTGCCTTCCAAACTTCTAGAAGAATACCATGTGTTCCTAGAGACTTTCCTGAAGATTGAGTTATATATATATATATCTATATATATATATATATATATATATATATATATATATATATATATATATATATATATATAGTTCCCCCTTATAATCGCAAAATACTGAATTCTCAAATTTCAGTATTTCGTGACCCCAAGCCTTTCTGTGTTGGAGGGAAGCTTTCTAGCTTATCAGTGGGAGTGGTAAGCACTAGGTAGCCTATCTACCATGGGAAGAGTGGGTTTTGGCCCTGAAATTGTAGTTCATTGGCCGTCTGGGAAGTTTTTCCATCTCTTTCTACTTTGGTTAAAAGCCCGTTTTGCATTTGGTCCCCACCTTTCCTATTACTAGTATAGTCCAGGTACAGATTTGCTGTATCCAGGACTGTTGGTAAGCTTCTAAGCCCCCCAAACTCTTCTGTGTTGGAGAGAAGCCTTCTAGCTTATCAGTGGGAGTGGTAAGCACTAAGTAACCCTTCTACCACAAGAGGAGTGGTTTCTGGCCGAGAAATTATAGTTTATTGGCCGTTTGGGAAGCTTTACCATCTCTTTCAACCTTCTGATTTAAAAGCCTGTGTATGTGCTTGTTTCCTGCCTTTCCTGTTACTAGTCTAGTCCAGGTACAGATTTGCTGTATCCAGGACTCTTTGTAAGCTTCTGAGCCCCCCAAGCCTTTCTGTGTTGGAGGGAAGCCTTCTAGCTTATCAGTGGGAGTGGTAAGCATCAGGTAGCCTATCTACCACAAGAGGAGTGGTCCCTGGCCCAGAAATTGTAGCTATCGGCTGTTTGAGCATTTTTATTCCATGTCTTTCAACTTTCTGGTTTGAAAGCCACACTTGCGCCTGTTTCCTGCCTTTCCTATAACTAGCCTAGTCCGGTTACAGAGTTGCTGTATCCAGGATTGTTAGTAAGCTTCTGAGCCCCCTAAGTCTTTCTGTGTTGGAGGGAAGCCTTCTAGCTTATCTGTGGGAGTGGTAAGCACTAGGTAGCCTATCCTCCATGGGAAGAGTGAGTTTTGGCCCAGAAATTGTAGTTTATTTGGCCATTTGGGCAGTTTTACATCTCTTTCAACTTGCTAGCTTAAAAGCCTGCATTTGTACTTGTTCACTGTCTTTCCTCTAACTAGTCTAGTCCAGGTACAGATTTGCTGTATCCAGGACTCTTTGTAAGCTTCTGAGCCCCCCAAGCCTTTCTGTGTTGGAGGGAAGCCCTCTAGCTTATCAGTGGGAGTGGTAAGCATTAGGTAGCCTATCTACCACAAGAGGAGTGGTCCCTGGCCCTGAAATTGTAGCTATTGGCTGTCTGGGCAGTTTTTTTCCATCTCTTTCAACGTTCTGGTTTAAAAGCCACACTTGTGCTTGTTTCCCACCTTTCCTGTAACTAGCCTAGTACAGATACAGAGTTGCTGTTTCCAGGACTGTTGGTAAGCTTTTGAGTCCTGCAAGCCTTTCTGTGTTGGAGGAAAGCCTTCTAGCTTATCAGTGCGAGTGGTAAGCACTAGCTAGCCTGTCTACCATGAGAGGAGAGGTTCTTGGCCCAGAAGTTGTAGTTTATTGACCATTTGGACAGTTTGTCCATCTCTTTCAGCTTTCTGGTTTAAAAGATCACATCTGCGCTTGTTTCCCAGCTTTCCTGTAACTAACCTACTGGGTAGCACTAGAAAGCCTTAAAATGATACAAGCCTTCTAGCTTAGAGACTTTGGAGTGATTAAGTATCAGTTTTCTGTACTTTTTTGCTGTACTTAACTGTTTTCCGCCTAAACGCAGATTTCCCACCGTTTATTGTGATTTAAAAGCTTCTTTTTTTCACATATTGCACTTATTTGACTGCCTGCACTTTTAAAAAGTTGTTTTTGTTTAAATAATTTAACTGTTGTAGGCTACACACTAAAGTGGGATAGCCTTTTCTGATTGTTTGTAGTCATTTAAAGCTGTTTTAAGTGTATTTTTTACTGTTTTTGCCTTATCTTTTCAAAAAACCAAAAAAACAAAAACAATTCCTTGTTTCCTGCCTTTCCAAGATAGTATAGGTTCATGGGTTCATAGGCAGGTACTAGGCTAGCTCCCCGAGGGCATTTATAAGTCTAGCCAATGTGTGTCAGCTTTCACCACCCCATTGATTAATTAACTGAGCCTCTGTCAAGAATAACCAATGAAGTGATCCCAGGGGTGTATTTTCTGTTACCCATTCACTCATCAAGGTGTCTCTTGAAAAGTGTGAGTGAGGGGCTCTGCCTAATGTAGTTAGGAATTTTGTTCCAAAGCATGGGGAATCTCTGTTACAGGAATCTATCCCTCCAGCATGTTCTATTTATTGTTATGGTGAGGTTTAGCTCACTAGAGTGAGTGGCTCACAGTGACTTGGATTTCTTTAGGTGGAGCATGTCCATCAATTCTGAGTTGGACATGGCTTTGTAAGTCAGGCAGAGATCACCTCTGAGTAAGCGATTTGGCGCTTAGTACAGCTGGAGTTTTTCCAGTCGGGCTGCATAGGACATATGTTTGAGGCCAGTAATCCTCTTGGTGAGGTACTTGTGTGGTCTTTTCAGCTGCTGAAAGTGTCTTGTGAGGTACATCCCAAATGGGGCATTGTACTCTATGATGGGTCTGATGAGTGATGAGCATAGGGGTACTCTAACCTCTTTATTTCTAGATGCAAACCCTTTACTAATTAAATGGGCTACATAGAAGGATTTCCTAACTACTTTGGCAATATGATTGTCAAAGGAGAAATTACTATCTACCTGGGTCCCCAGATCTCTTATTACCTCTTCTGTATTAAGGGGGCTGCCACCTATGTGGTAATTCATGGGTGTTTTGTTTTTCCCAGATGGGATGACTATGCCTTTTTTGGCATTTAGCTTGAGACCATAGCTTTGACACCAGGTGTCCATCTCAGTAAGGCCCTTTTGGAGAATGTCCATGTCAGCCGGAGAGTCAATTATGGCTCCCAGTTTGCAGTCATCGGCGAACTTGGTTAGCCATAGTCCTCCTGTGTTTGCCAGTACTTCTGAGAAGTATATGCCAAACAGTAGGGGTCCCAGGATCAAGCCTTGTGGGAAACCACTTGTGACTGGTTTAGAGTCGGACCTGGAGCCCGGTATTCTTACCATGAGAGTTCTGTCTGTAAGCCGGTTGGCAACCCATCTTGTGACGTAGGGGTTTATGTTCAGGCTGGTGAGTTTTTCTATCATTCCCGAGTGAGGAATGGTGTCAAAAGCCTTGGTGAGGTCAAGGTACGCTGTGTGAACTACCTTCCCCTCATCTATGGCCTTGGTGACTGTCTCGAAGAAGTCAACCAGGTTTAGTAGGCATGATCTCCCCTTAACAAAGCTGAATTCCGGCTGACACGGACATCCTCCAAAAGGACCTTACTGAGACGGACACCTGGTGTCAAAGTCATAGCCTCAAGCTAAATGCCAAAAAATGCATAGTCATCTTGTTTGGGAAAAACAAAACACTGACAAATTACCTCATAGGTGGCAGCCCCCTTAATACAGAAGAGGTAATAAGAGATCTGGGGACCCAGGTAGATAGTAATCTTTTCTTTGACAATCATATTGCCAAGGAAGTTAGGAAATCCTTCTATGTGGCCCATCTAATCACTAAAGGGTTTACATCTAGAAATAAAGAGGTTATAGTGCCCCTCTACTCGATACTCATTAGACCCATCATAGAGTACAATGCCCCATTTGGGATATACCTCATAAGACACTTTCAACAGCTGAAAAGACCACAAAATTACCTCACCAAGAGGATTATTGGCCTCAAAGATATGTCCTATGCAGCCCGACTGAAAAAACTCCTTCTGTACTAAGTGACATATCGCTTACTCAGAGGTGATCTCTGCCTGACTTACAAAGCCATGTCCAACTCAGAATTGATGGACATGCTCCACCTAAAGAAATCCAAGTCACTGTGAGCCACGCGCTCTAGTGAGCTAAACCTCACCACAACAATAAATAAAGCATGCTGGAGGGATAGATTCCTGTCACGGAGACTCCCCATGCTTTGGAATAAAATTCCAAACTACATCAGGCAGAGCCCCTCACTAACACTCTTCAGGAGAATCCTTGACGAGTGGATGAGTAACAGAAAATACACCCCTGGGATCACTTCGTTGGCTCTGCTTGACAGAAAATCAGTTAATCATTGGAGCAGTGAAATCCGACACACTCTGGCTAGGCTTATAAATGCCCTCGGGCAGATAGCCTAGTACCTACCTATGAATTTATGAACCTATAAAAACAAATTTTTAAAATGTCGAAAGTGCATAATCACAAATTTGAATATTTCAAATTCACATTTATGGCTTTACATTATGTGACGTGCTGTTAGGTCTGGATGTTGTTCGGAGTAGTGTATGGAGTTACATGGACTCTAAGGTAAGTGAGTGTTTTGTAAGCGTTTTGGGTGGGAGTTTGAGTGTATGTGAGATTGTTTGTAAGTTGTATGTGTGGGTTAGGGTAGGAAAGTGAACATAAGAGTGTGTAATTGTTGGATGTGTTGGTGTTTGTCTAGTGTGTGTGTGTGTGTGTGTGTGTGTGTGTGTGTGTGTGTGTGTGTGTGTGTGTGTATGTGTGTGTGTGCAAGGGACTGTGAAATGTCAGGGTGTAAGTGTACTGTCTTTTACTGTTTGTGCGATCCTAGAGTTAGTATATATAAGTAGGGGGGGGTGTGAGGGCACAGCCCCCCACATAGAGGTTGCATGGGGGTTTGCCCTCCTGCTTATATGTAGTGTAGGTATGTGGATGTGTGGTGGTGTTTTGTTTTTGTGTGTTTATTTGTTTTGTAGTGTGGGTGTTGTGGTTTATGTGTGGTGTATGCTGTGTGCTCAGGATTTTTAGTTTCGGGATTGTGAAGGTCCGGTATTTGAAGGTTTCACCTTTATGGTTGCGAAATACTGTTTTTATCTCATCTCCTCCTATCTTAACTTTTACTTGTTGATTCTTATCTACCTCTAACCTTGGCATAATTAAGTCTTCCATAAATATTTCCATGCATGCTCTTTCTTGATTTCTACATTTCTCTGCATTATACAATTTTTTATAAAATTTCCAGAATATATCTAATACATCTGCAGGATCTCTTGTTAAATGTTCACAATATTTGGCAACTAGCCATTTTACTTTTTGTTGTCTAAGTTATTGTTATGTTTTTATGCATATTATACAGATACTCTCTTATTTCTTATTTACTACTCTGTATTTGCTTCTTCATCTTGTTCAGTGATATTACCCTTATTCTGAAATATTTTAGCCTTTGTCAGCCCCCCTATATAATTAATTTTACTTCTTACCCATATCTCTTTTACTTTAATTTATACCCTATTTTTAAATTCTATTTTCACTTCATTCCACTCACTGGCTGTTACTTCTGAAGATATTTCTATCCATCCTAATAACTCAAATAATTTCCACTATCCATTCCTTTAATTCTTTTCTTTTTAACAGGTAGGAGGGAAAATGCAATGTGTCTCATGTTTACTTCATTACTCTGCATATTTTCATTGTTTGTATCGGTGCATTGATGTGTGTCAAAACTTTCAATTAAATGTACACATTCCTGTGAAACAATTTCTGACCAGTCTAGCCCAGTTATTGTACCTTTGGGAATAATATAAAAATTCTGAGTTTCAACTACTGAATTTACACATTCTATACCAAATATTTTTTCATAAATTTCTGCAGAAGTTTATCTTCTTTTGTTATATTTTCCTTTCTTGGTCCTCCTGATACATACTCACTATTCCAAATCAAATTCCATTCCCTACCTATGTCATATTCCCTGTTGAATTTCTTAAGCTCTAAAACAGCAATTTTTTGTGGAATATAAATATTCTGCTAAATATCCATTCTGAAATGCTTTTCAAATTCAAATGTTCATTTTCTTCCAACTGTCTCTCCAGCAGCATTGTTATTTGCACTCTGCATTTATTAAAATAGTTCAATACTCTTTTCTTTTTATTTATTCCTGTAGAACCATTTACATTCCTGGATAATATGGATAGTATAGCCATCATAATAAAAAGTCACTGTTTCCAAATATTATACATAACACTTATTTCCAATTTTTATGTTACATGTGCAAGCTAATGTTTCACAGGCTGATCTTTTATACAGTAGTTGCTTATCTCCATTTGAACCTATGTCACATTTTTCAAGACTTTGTTTTAATGACAACCCTCAAGCACAAAACTAAATACAATTTCACAACACCCCCATCCCATTAACTTAAAGCAAAGACACAAAAATGTGTACATCTTCAAAAATGAAGTTTAATCCTCCATAAAGGAACAATTGCTCCAAATCAACAGCTGCACCCACAGGCATTACCTAATCTTAAATTAAGGTTATCCATGCTAAAAACCATGCTACAGTTTGTATTCACCCTGGGGATCACTTCTGTGGCTCTGCTTGACAGGGGCAAAGGAAAATAATTTTCTTGGGTGTCAAAAGCCAGGGTACCATTTGGCTAGGCTTATATAGGCCCTAGGGCCAATAGCCTAGTACCTACCTCTGAACCTATGAACCTATACTGATTGCTGTCTGTTCTGTTCTTTTCTTATCTCTATTCCCCTTCCAGATGTAAAATACAGCTTATATGCTATCAGGAACCATTAACTAACTTTTAGCACAAAGAAATAAATAGTACCTGGGAAGAAATTCAGGTAAGGGTAGAGAGATATTATGAAGGAAGGAAGGAAGGAAGGAAGGAAGGAAGGAAGGAAGGAAGGAAGGAAGGAAGGATTAGCTTAGTCTAATCTTTTCTTCCTTCATAACATCTCTCTTTCTGACCTAAATCTTTTCCCAGGTACTATTCCTCCCCACTACACTTGGACAGTCTCCCTGACTCCCCACCTATATTTCATTAACACTGTTCATACATACCCCCTAACATGGTTCAATCCATTCTACTTAACCTATTGTAACATATTCTCCCAGCCTTATTACCTTCCTTAGTTCTGTATTTGTACTTATATATTATCACTCATATTTTCCCTTCTTAAGTACCTTCCTCTGTTTTTTCCAATTAAACCCTGCTAACAATACATACTTGACTATGTGTGATTCACTTAAAATGTTTTTGTTTATTAGTGCTTTCTATAATCAAATGTATTCTTTAACTTTTCAACTTCTTGTAGGCATTTATACTCATTGTACTGTATATGTATCTAACATGACAAATACTATCCATGGTGTTTGATCTCTTACAACTTAATTGTAACATTGTATCCTGTTTGTGGAGCTCTTCTACCTGGGCCTCTACTGAAAAAGGGTTGCAGCCCAGTCAGACCTTTTGCAGCCAGCAAATATCAAATAAAAAAGTATATTGGCTATCTTTAAATAAACAAAACAACACACTGTTCTACTAAATGCATTCCAGTATTATGGCTGATAGCTAGGCTGCTATCTCTTATTGACTTCCCATAATTTCAAACTTTATTTTCCACTGAATTGCTTTCCATTGTACATTTAAATTTTATATTTCCCTCTCCAAAGAATGTTCAGAACTATCAAAATTAACTGCTTGCACCTGCAGAGCTTTTTTCCAAGTAAGAGTAGTCAGCAGTGAATCTTTGTTAATTTCAGCTGCAGAACTCTTGTCTTCCATTGAACATTTGCTAATGGAAAAAGGAAAACAAGCTAATATCTTTGCAGATGCAAAAACATAGCACTTTTCATGGCTTTCATAATTTTTCCCTATCTTTCTTGCCAAATTGCTTATAAAATAAACTTAAGCCAAGGCATTCATTTAGGTAGGCAACTACTCTTGTACAAAATAAGAGAAAACATCTTATTTCTACATATAACATAATCAGTTCACTTTTACATCCCACTCAGCAGCCCAAGATCACAGCATATTCACAGTAAAGTTGCTTTTGTTAAGCTTTTCTACTCTTGTTATACTATAAAGCCTAGATTTCTTACAACTAAAAGTATATGTGATTACTTTAATATCTTTAACACATACAAGAGGCACTGAAAAGACTGATCACCACATTTAAAACACCCCTGATTTCACAGTCCACATAACTGCTTTACTGTTTATAATGTGCACTTAATTTCATGAAATGTTTCATACAAATAGTGATAACAGCAACATTTTTTTACTTACAGCCACATTTTAACTTTTTGTGTCCTTCTAAACATTAATGACATATCGTGGGGTATATGCTTTACAGTCCTCCCACGGGTTTTACAAAGTCAGCAAAAGTCCAGTCATTTTCAGACAATTTTTCTTGCAAAGCCATATTTTATAAATATGGCAGATGCTTTATAGTTTCCCATTTATTCACTAATTTCCATGTTGCTGATCTTCTTCCTGTTCATCACCATCTCCCAACACCAGATTCTGTTTCAAGTCCAAGGTACTTCTGATTATTCTAGTCAACTTCTCTTCTCTTTTGTCTATGTATCAAGCATTTCCTTTTGAATATTGGAAAAGGTTTCACTGACAAAGTCTCTCTATGAGCTTTACTGTCAGTAGAATGAGAAGAGCAGAGTCCCTTTCTGTTTGCTGGCTCAACTTTTGTTGGATATATATTTTTATTTCATCCTTAGCATTCTCTGCATCCAAAAATGCATTTGATTCTCCAGGAAAAAATATCCTGAAGACAGTTGGATAAAGGAGCTGGAATCTCACACCTATCTCTTGATCATCTCTTATTGTTGGAATAAATGTGCTTCTCCTCTTTCCATTGTACAGTAAATAACCATTTTCCACAAAATCAGAGATGTCTCCAATTTTTAATACTTTTCTCTTCTGCCACACTTTTATCAGGTTGAATTCTTTCTTCTGGTATGGTTACATCTTTACTAATACAAGTCTTAGCTGCTTTCTCATGCCATATTTGTTGAGTACTCACAATGTGTCCTTTCAATTAACAAATCATGCTGCAGAATATCAGTCCAGATTCTTGTTTTTGCTTTCATAAAAAAAAATATAGCCTGTTCCTTCCAGTTTCTCTGGTACAGTAGAAAATCTCAGGATATTTTCTGCATGCTGTGTCTTTTAACTCCACCATTTGTTGAAGCCATTCTTCTTGAAAAGTTTCATAGTCAACCATACTTTTCTTCATTTCAGCTTCTGATTTTTACAGTTTTATCAGTTCATCTTAACAGCCAGTTAAAGCATCTTCTATTTTTCCAGCCTTTTGTTATTTAAGTTGATCTACTCTTTCTATGTTTCATTTATTTAATAGCAATCTCCAATCTGAAGACAAGCAACTAGTACCCTACATAGATCAAACATAAAAGCTGGACAGTGTCTATACTCCTACACTGTAGCAAAACCTTGGAATGCCTTCCCGGCACACATCAAAGCAATAACAAACCACAATAATTTTAAACTTGTGCTAAAAAAATACCTTCTAGTAACAAGTGGCTGTCCCTGTTCTAAAACTGCCTAACAACCCATTTCCTATCCCTTTCCCTACCTCCCCCCTTTACTCTACTATACTTTTATTCCTTCCTCCCCTCCCTCTGCCTTTCCCCTTCTTCACAATACTTTACTACCCATAATATACTTACTTACTTCGTCCCCTTTAAAGGACAAAGCAGCTAGATTATTGAATCTTGACAAGGAACCTGATACACTTATTACAAATATTAAACTCCTCCTTTTCCTTTCTCTTTAAATTGCTGCTAGTCCTTCTGATGTATATTGTTGACTAATTTATCCCTTTTTTAAAAGTATATCTTCAGTCTTCCTAAAAATCATACAGATGACATCTAACTATACAAAACTCTTCAACCTCTATTCCAAAAGTCTACCTAAAAAGAAGTGTAGTGTTAAACCAACTGTATAAACTTGTATCACTGTACTTCTTGTTTGCAATATTTACTGTGGTAATTTTATATTAATAGTCTGCCTTGTTAACTTACCCTCCCATATGTAAATTTCATATCTCTGCACTTTATTTTGTCGATGTTTTATTCTGTGGAGCTTTCTCCCTGGGCCTCTATTGAAAATGATTTCCTGACCCAGTCAGAGTTTCCTGGTTAACAAATGTCAAATAAATAAAATACTAAATAATAAATACATTTTAATCACCTCTGAATACATTTGATTTATTTTTCCTCTAAATCAATGAAAGCAATTCTTGTACCTAAGCTGAAGCTTGAACTACGTTTTGCTGAATAACTACAGGATTTTTCCGAGATGGTGTTTTCTCTTCACTTTTTCTGCATGATTTTCTTTCAGGTTATCTACATTTTTCCTTTGCTAGCATCCAGACAATATACTTACTAGCCGGTAACTGAATTTTACCCAAAAAAGACAGTTTTCTGGCTCCCTTTTCTCAGCCTTTCTTGAAGAATATTTGTACCTGGAGTGCTGAAACTAAGCTGTTGATCAGTGTGCAGTTATCCTTGAAATTTTGGAATTCAGTGCCTTTATCCCAAATTGCTGACTTCCACATGGTGGGCATAGTGTTGTTTGTGCTCTGTAAGCTGTATAGGTTGAGGAATAGTAATATAATGTGCTCTTTACTGAGAAAGATGAACCAAGGAAGTAGGCTATCTGAACTGGGAGGGGCATCTGAATATCTCTCTTCTGTAGCTTTTAGGATATACTTGGTAATGATATTATTGATGTAGAAATGAGGAGTATAAATTGGAAATGTAGGGGAAGTTGAGGGAGGTTGTTGGGAAAGTCCAAGATTCTAGAGCATTTCTCCCCAGGCCTCTGCTAAAATTGGGCTCTGCCTCAGTTGGATTTTCCTGGTAAACAAATGTTAAATAAACAAATATTAAATAAATAAATAAAATAAAATAAAATAAATGTGGGGGTGCAGAGGAGAGAGGAAAATCATTTCAGGAAATCATGTGTTAGAGTAGAGCTGTTAGTGTAGTGACAGTATTTAATTTGTTAGGTTGTTTTTGTTTTGATCATCCTGTATTACTGCTGAAAAGATTCCAGAATTCTTCTATGTTGTGTTGGAGAGTATGTTGTGGTGCTGGAGGTAGCTGGCTTCATACCTTCTAGTGGCCTTTGTATAAATTGTTGAAAGTTTTCTGACAACTGATTTTGTTTTTAGAACAATCAAGCTTTATCCTTGGGTTTGTACAGTGATTTAAGTTCTGGATACAACCCTTTGTTTGAAGTATTAAGGGGTCTGGTAACTTTGGGAGACTATTTATTGTATTTATTGTGGACATGTAGTAGTTTGTTGATGAGTGATGTGACTACAGTTTATAAGTTGTTTTCTGATAGGATAGCACTCCAGGAGGGATTTATAGGTCATTTAGAAATGATATAATGCTGTTCTGGGATTTGTCTCATAAGGTGATTAGCTTAGCTGGTAATACTAGCTTTCCTGAAGTTAAGGAGACTGCAGTGGGCAGTGGTCACTACAGGACAGTAGAAGTATGTTAATGTTGTTGATTTTGTTAGGGATGTCTGTAATTAAAAGGTCAAGGCTGGAGCAGTGACTTGAGATTAGATTTGCTCTTGTTGGTTGTTTTATCATTTGAGTATGTCCACTGGCAGGGAGTTCATTGGTTCAAAGATGTGTATACTAGGCTAATGACCACAGGGGCTGTTTTAAGAGTAGCCATACATCCCGCACATATCTGAAAAGTTTAGGGTTCTTAAGATTATTGTAAGGGGTATATGAAGGCTAGAGTATGACTGGTCAAACATTTACAGACCACTAGGGACATTGGTTCCAGACCAGGGGTGAATTTCTAATTCCCCATCCACTGTTCCAAACTGTGCTTGCATTGATTAGGAAATAACTCTGCTTCACATACATGTGAAGCCTGTTACACAGAAGGGGTATTCTTTGTGACCGATAGTGGTCTCCCAACATGTCCTGTTCATGTTGTAGGCAAGGCTTAATTCCTTAGATTGGGTATTGCTGATGCTATTTGTTAAGCAGATATGCAGATTGTCCATCGGAGTTGGATCCAAGGATGCATTGTATACAGACATAGATTACCCCTCAATATTCTATAGGAGAGTGAGTACAGGGATAGGCTTTAAGGAGATCTGCATAGGACATGCTGTTTACACTTTGTATTCTTTATGTGAGCAACATCTGTGGATTTTCCAGTTGTAGCATGTGCTTGGTTAGGTACATACCCAAGGGGGCATTGTACTCAATGATTCATCTGATGAGGACAGAATATAGTGGAACAATGACTTTCTTAGTCCTAGATTCCATACCTTACCTGATAAGTTGTGCAACACAAATTCATTTCCTTACCACAGTAGACACATGATGGTTGAAGGCCAGGTTACTGCCTACATGCATTACCAAGTCTCAGAGTACTGGATCTACTCTTAGGGATGTGATATCAATGAGGTAGTTTCCACGAGTGGCTAACATCCCAAAGGATAATGTTATGCAGTTCTTGGCAGTGAGTTTCAGACTGTGACTCTGATACCAGTTATTTGTCTGAGTCAGCCTTTCTTGGAGAATATTCATACCTGGTGTGATATTATGACTGCACCTAGTTTGCAGTTGTCAGCAAACTTGGTCAGCTAGAATCCGTTCATGTTAGTCTTGACTTCAAACAAGTAGATGCCAAAAAAGGAGCGGACCCAGCGCAGAACCCTGAGGGACTCCAAATGTGGCTGACCACTTTGCGGAGGTGGATTCCTGTATCCTAACTTCTTGAGTTCTGTCTGATAGCCAAATGGCTACCCATCAGGTGACATGGGGTTTTATACATAATTCCATGGGTTTGTCAACAATACTTAGTGGGGTACTGTAAGAAATGCTTTAGCTAGGTTAAGATAGGCAGTGTGCACCATTTTGCCCTATTCCACTGCCTTGATTACCTTCTTGAAGAAGTCCACAGTGTTGAGCATGATCTACCCCTGATGAAATTAAACCAAACTGGGTTGGAGCCAGTGTCTGACGATTTCCTATGTCATTTTTAATTATTTGCATGATAGTTTTTTCCATGACTTTGCATATGAGACTAGTCAGGCTTATAGGTCTGTAGTTTCTGAGGTCTGTAGATGGCCCACTCTTGTGCAGAGGGATGACCATTGCAGTTCTCCATTCACGTGGCAGGAAGCCTGTCTGTAGGCTATGGTTAAACAGTGATTCTAGTGGCACTGATAGGTTGCACTTCCTGCTTTTTAACAGGCATCCTGGGAGATTATCAAGGCCCATTGATGCAGCATTCTTGGCCTTGGAGAGCATGTCAAGTACCTGCTCCCTAGTGATGGTTGGTGGGTTATGTTTGATTGTATTTCCAGAGTTGGGGATAGAGTGGAGTAGAACTGGAGTTTAATTTTTTGGTGAATAGATTTGCTATATCTTCTGGCTCAGTGTAGGTGGCTCCATTTAAAATTAGTTCTGCATACTGTTATGCATACCTCTGAACCTCCTAGCAAAATAAATCTGGAAAAAGCTTATAATAATGGGGCACAAATGCCAACAAAGAGGGACAGGTTTTAAATATTGCTCTTATAAACTTAGAAAGTTGCTAGAATAACAAGATTTGTGTTAACATGCATTTCTTGAAAGATATGAAACCTGAAACTCAAGTGTATGACATTGTTTAGTGACTTTCAATCCTCAGTAATTTGCCAGAAAAACAGAAATTTTATGAAGAACAGGCCAAAATTATGAGGCAAAAATTTGGACATTCTGCAAAAATCTGGACAGTTGAGAGCTGTGTTATGTACTACCTTTAAGTTATAGACATAGCAAAAAAAAAGCCTTACATTTGTCCTTGGCCTGGAAGCCTATTTTTGCCTCAAATTTGGCTTTGGTAGACTTAATTTGTCCTTTGAATTGCTTGTTTAGACTGATGAAAGTTTTTTTATCCTGCTGGGCATTGGACTTCCTTATTTTAGTCATGACTTTCTCCCCTTTGCTGTACAACCTATTTATATCGGGATTCCACCAGGGTGGTTTATTTTTTGCATTTGTTTTGTGTTTATTCCTGGTTGGCACAGCTGTCTCTATGCTTCTACTGACATAATTGTACATGGTCTCTGTGAACATTTCTGCATAGGCAACAATGTTCTCAGGGTTTGGGGGGGGGCTTGTAATTTTGCCAGATTACCACTTAAGAGTAAGAAGTTAGCCTTAGAACAGTTCCTAAATGTTCTACGGTTAGTAGGGGTCCCAAGTTTTATTTTTATTTAAAAGTAGACAGCTTTTTGGTTTGACCTCACTATAGAGGACATTACACTAGGAGGTGGGGGGATGCAGTGTTCTCCCATGTTAATGAGGACCAGATCCATTATGTTTTCACTCCTAGTGGGAGTATGAACTATTTGGTCTAGGGTGTTAGTGTTGAAAAAGTCTAGGAATCTCTAGGACTGAACACCTGAGGTATATGATTCTCAAGTTATAGTGGCATAGTTAAAGTCACCAATGAGTTGAATGGTGAATGTCTCCAATAAGATTAAGTATGTGTTATGGATTTCCTGAGTTATAGAGGGGGGACCTATAGATTGCAAAGATATAGTAAGGGACATTGCCTATGGTTATTTTTACATTCAAAGCTGAAGCACATTATACTGTTTGACCAGCCTTGAGGTAAGATTGTTTTTGATGTAAACTAAGACACGCTCAACCTTTGACCCTGTCTGTGCATTAGCTTGTATAAATGTGTGGAAAGCATTGTAGCTCTGTACTGCAGAGGTGCTCTCTGTGTCATTAAACCATGTCTCAGTAACTGCATAAACATTTGCATTCCCCAAATGAGGACAGCTTGAAGGGAGTGAAGTTTCTTGTGTAGGCTTCTGCATTATGCAGTAAAGCCTTTAGATTTTCTAGAGTTGGTTTTGCTATGTTAGATGTTTTGTCAAGTTGGCATTGCATAAACAAGGCACAATTGGGGGAGGACCATGTTTAAGCCAATATTTGAAAGTCTGAGGGGACAGTTTCCGACCATCCCTGGAAAAGCAGTATGGTTTGTCTACCATATCCTGCAATGCTGACAAGTACTGCAGCCCACTTCAGTGACACGTAAGAAAGAGATACAGCCATCTCAGTGGCATATAGAGATAAAGCTCTCATTATGTCATAGGTTACCCAGGTTTGAATAGTGGCTCATAGGAGACCATCATCACTGGGTATGCACTTGAATGCAACTCCTGGTGGATCCATAGCAGTGGTTGAAGGCATGCATAATGCATTTTCCATAGGAAAGCAGGAGTACTGGCTGAACTGCAGTGAAAGCAGAATGATACACCTACTGCATATATCAGAACCTGGGTGCACACGTTCATGCAAAGTGGGGAGAAATTGATGCCATGAAAATACTCCTCAGCAGCAGTATGATACTAGTCCAGGTGCCTCAGTATTCTCAATGGCTATGTGAATGGGCTAAAATATGTCCAGGAAAGGATAGGAAAACCTGGTAGGCCATGACAGACAAGGAGATGAACTGGGTGCAGCTGATGGTCACAAGCTAAATAAAAGGAGGAAAATACAGATGTTGCTGGCATCATTCGAGAGGAATACAGCAGGTGAATCTCAATTCTATTCTAGCTAAGACGTGACAACCATATGCCCACAAAGAGATCATTAAGCACTGCCTGGGAGCACACTCAAGAGACTGAAGAAGTAGGTCTGAAACGGTGCGTAGAGAAGAAAGCATATAAACAAAAGAAAAATGGTGACAGTGATACTAGCATTCAAGGAGTGAAAATCTATATGGGAATCTTCATACTCTAAATGACATGCCCACTTTGATGTGGTACATCAACAAACAGTACAGCACTGAATCATACCTCCTGTGCAGGTTCAATTGAATAATGTTCCCTAATGATTTTTAATGAATGCTATATTAGTTGTGTGTGGATGGGACAAGATCTTAATTTTGAAGAAGCCCCAGTGGAGGATGAAAGCACTTAACAGTACTGTGATTTGTGAATAAACTTGATTGTGCAATTTGCTATCCTTTGTACCGGTCATTTTGGAGTTTTTACTTTTACTCCTGTGCAGGTTGCCAGTGGGCATGTGATATCTAGCCCAGATATCAGGAATCACCATCTGGGCATTTTACATCCCTTTTCATAAAAACTCTGTCTTGGACCATTTGAGAAGGACAGAGATGGATTTTCAAAAATGGATGCTGGAGAGGGATGTATCTCTGAATCCAGTCCACAAGTATGATGTGCCAAAAATACACCCTTTTCCACTTTAGAGAACTGAAACCTGAATACATTTTCCAATGATATTATGACTAGATGGCAAAGATGGGGCTTGAATCTCACCACTGCTAAGCAGTTGTGAAGGAAAGACTAAGCCTGTGCTTCAGGGTAGTCTCTTGAGTCTCACAAATGGTACCCAGCAAAGTGCACACAAATCTAATTCAATAATTAATTCACAAAATCTAACATGGCTCCAAAAGCATAAAGGGAGTCTGCACTGTTGTTCTGGGCATGGGCTTCCAACATACGCACCCAGACTAAACTGCACTCAGGCCACCTACAGAGATAAGTCTTTGACCTAACACCACAGGCCTCTTTCTCACCACTGTCTCAGTGAACAACAGTGTTTTCCAGTGTCCCTTAAGCATAGTAACTGCCTCTAAAACAGGTTATTATTATTTACACACAGACACACACACACACACACACACACACACACACACACACACACACACACACACACACACAAAAATTCTAAAGAAAGGCTGGTAGAATTATCCAATTTCCCATGCAAAGGTTCCAGATGCAGTAATACTGCCACCACTCTGGATATAGACACAGATGACCAGCTATCTGCTACTCTTAATTTAACCAAATATAAATATACTATGAACCAGCAATGGCTCTTTACATTATTGTCAAATATAAATATACAAGTTAATATATTTGACTGAGAGTAGACTCAAGTGATCTTTGTGACTGGAGATAGAAGGCACAGCGTGTTAACTTTATGTTGGTAAATAATGATAACTCTCTTCTTAGATAATAAATAATAATAATGTATATATAAGTAATAAGCTTAAAGTGAATACATAACCTTTACTTAATAAAACAAACAGTTCAATTACAAATTAAGTATGTAGAGGCATGAGAAAGTGCACATGGGACATTGAAGGACAGCACACAGATTAAGTAAATGAGAAGAATCTGAGCTAAAGATAAATAAATATTCTTGCTGTCTTCTACAAAAGAAATACTGCACCAAGCTACTCTATGTTATAGAAATATTAAAAATACACAGGCATGTGTTTGGCACTGTGGCACATAGGAATAACATATTCACTGTAACCCAGATAGTGGCTTGGGAAGCTGGAAGAGCTGGAGAGGGTGAGTGAGAGATGCATAACTTCTGCTGGCGCTGTTGCCTGGGAGGAAAAGTTCTAGTGGCCCCTCCCCCTGTGGTCATTTCAAGGGAGGGGTGTGGGCAACTTCTCCAAGAACAGATCCTGTCTGGAGATACATGGGTGGGTCTGCCCAAGACGTGTGGTAGCCCTTGAAGGTGTATGTCAGGCATGAGGCACACCACCATATTATGAGCATAGGCAATTCTTCTGGGGTGACATAGTGCTCACATCACCACCCTTGCTGGGTTTAAGCTGCATCCATAAAATGCCTTAATGCCTGCCAGGATGACGGCTCTACAATCACCTCTCACTTCAAGGGAACAAATGGGCTGAGAACAGCTCTCTCTGTGTAAGGAATAAATAGGCCATTATACTGTGGGAAACTGATGGCTGGCAGACAGTGGGGTACCAAAAAAAGTGCAGTTCAAAAAATATAAAGGCAGATGCAGATTTTCATAGCACTTACATGAATGCCCTGATGTCTCCTAAGCTAAATCAAGATTAGACTAAGGTCTTGAATATTTATACACATTTCAGGTCATCACTTCTGCTCTGAAAACCCAGGAATAATCAGATTTCTTTTCTATAGAAAAAAAAATACATCAGCTTATTTCAGTTGCTTACTTGCTTTCCCATAGCAAAAATAAAGAAACCAGTATTTCCATATGCAATGGAAGGGCTTTCACAAGAGGAAGGGCTTAATTACATCAACCAGATAAGCAAGAGCTTGCATATATCTTGTAACTGTTTACATATTAAGGTTTGTGTCCCCCATACTTTTGGAAAGCTGCTTCTTTTGAATGTCAATTTGCTTGTATTTTATGACTTGCTAGCTTCTTGAAGTACAGATTTACATTTTAGATTTCAATTGCTTTTTCATGAATTTCTCATCCTGTCATCTCCCTTCTCACATTTATAGAAAAAAAGATCACAACGTTATTCACATCTTGCAGATATAATGTGTTGCCAATATGAAACAAAAAAAAAATTACATCCTTAAACCAGCTTTTCCCCAGCATAGTACCACCTCTGGATAAAAACTTGATGCCTGGGCAAATGGGCTCTTCTACGTTAGTTGGGCAGGCCTCTGTCTGTGAGCATTTCCTCAGATCCCTCTTCTCTCTAGGTTAATTCATAAAATAAAGGAGGAGATGCCAGAAATAACACTCATGCCACTAATTACTCCTGTTTGGTCAAGAAAGCATTGTGTTTCCTTTATACTCAGCATGCTAAGGACAGAGCCTGCACTCTGGCCACAGATTGTGAATTCTTGACCAGAAAAAATGAACCACTGATACACCCTAATCTGAATATACTGAGGCTGAGAGACTGAATAATCAGCTCTCCTTCCCCTTAAGCACATTTTCTCATGGCATTACTCTCTTGTGAGAGGCTGTGAAAGCAAGTAAAAGGAAATCTCACCTAGCCAAATTGAAGAAATTCTCCCTCTGTTATCAAAGAAGAGACTGGGACCAAACACAGACCTTGTTGTACATGATCCCCAAATACTTGTCAGACATTTACAAATCAGAACTGGTCTATGCCTCAAGGAAGGTATATGTCTCCTCAGGATCAGCCTGCCTGCCTATGGATCTCCCCTTAATCCTTGTTACTAGTAAAGCAATTCCTAAAGGGTGTCATGCAACTTGTGGACCCTAAGAAGGAATTTATGCCACTATGGGATCTCATCTATGTCCTAGAGAAGATATCATTACTACTCTTTGAACGAGCTTATTCTGCATCCCTGAGATTCTTGACATGAAATACTATATTCTTCCTAAGTGCCATTTCTGTCAGAAGGATATTAGAAGTACAGCTTCACACGTACAAAGAATCTTCTTTATCTTCTACAAGGATAGGATCACCCTTCATGCCAACTCTTCACTCATACCAAGAGTAATATCAGAGCTCTCTTTGAATCAGGCCATTCACCTCATTGTTTCCTATTCTATTGCCTAGAATAAATGGGGTAGGATTCCCTGGACATATACTGGCAAATGAGGTATTATCTGGACAGAATTTAAGACAAAAGACAATTAGAACTATTGTGTATATCTTATGCAATGTGTAGGGAGGGAGGGAAATCCTGTCTCAAAACAGAGTACTGATACATAATTTGCTCATTGTACTTGCTTCTGTTATTCATTTTATAGTAAGCCAGTACCAGGGCAAGTCAAGGCCCACTCTGTTTGAGCCACAGTAGCCGCTACTGCATTTCATGTGAGGGTTTTATCTCAGCCTATCATAAAAGCAGCTACCTTCCGTAAACATTTCACCCTGGATATTACTTCTGGAGACATGGCAGGATTTACATCTTTTTTTCAGAAAAACTGATTGTAAGTGCAACCCGGACTTCTAATTTAGGTGAAATTACTGTTCCAAATGCGTATCCGTTGAAATGTCAAGCTGACAATAGCATGAATATTGTAAATCTTTCTGATGTTAGTTTGTCTTTTGAGATGTGTAATGTTTTACGTAGGGGTACTAAGTTTATTCCGACGAAATTGCCTATGTTGTCTGATGTTCTCTTGGAGGTTAAAAGATTTGTTCGTAAGTTAAATCTAAAAGTGTTTTTTTCTGAACGTAATGTTCATGGTTGCAGGGAGAATTCTGATGACCATGAGATTGTGACAAATGTACAAGAAGATGATGAGTTGCTCAACATGAGTATTTATGACATCCCCGATGATTTGTTTTTTGAAAATGAAAATGCTTGTGAAAGTGATAGGGATGATGTTTTTTTTGGTATGGGTTACACTCGTTTAAGTATGCCGTATTTATTTAGTGACAGTACTTTTTTGCCCCCGAAGCGATCTGTTGCCATTATTGTTTTTGAAAATGTTGTTTGCACTACAATTGAAAAGGAATATTTGAAATTTTGTAGGCAGAAAAGATTATTTAATCTTTCTAAAGCAGAATGGCTCGCACTGAAAGAATTTAGAACCACTTTAGATAAAGTGGTTATAAGACCTGCTGATAAAGGGGGCAATTGGGTCGTCATGAATAGTGAAAAATACACAGACAGTGTTGAGGCATTACTTAGAGAGGATTCCTATGAAAAACTAGGTTTTAATCCATTAAAACATTATTCTGATGAATTGGCTGAATTACTTGAAAGAGGGGAGAGGCTTGGTTTTTTGTTTTGTGGTGATGTTAATAAGTTGTTGGTAAAGGAACCTAGGCACCCTTATATTTATGCTATTCCTAAAATTCATAAGGATTTGGTCAACCCTCCGGGAAGACCTATTATTTCAGGGATAGGTTCTTATATTGAGATAACTAATAAATTCATTGATTTTCATCTCAAGACATATTTATCTAGAGTGTCTTCTCATGTTAGGAACACTCAGGATGTGTGTGGAGCATTAAAGGGTATGTCATGGAATCATGAATTTTATTGGGCTACGGTGGACATCTCTTCTTTGTACACTAATATTGATAAACAGTGGGGATTGGAAGCTATGAGAAAAATAATGGGGGAAGGACCCAGAACTTCTTTTTTGTTATCTCTGCTGGAATTTAGTCTTACTCATAATTATTTTGTTTGGAATAGAGAATTTTATCTTCAGGTGAAAGGAACGGCAATGGGTGCGGCTTTTGCTCCTACGTATGCAGTTATTTATATGGGGGAATTTGAGAAAGAATTTATGTTTCATAAAAAGTTTTTTGTAAATAATGTTATTTTTTATAAAAGATACATAGACGATCTCATTTTTGTATGTAAGGGGGAATCTTCCGAGTTTGATGATTTCATGCAGGACTTAAATATGAATGCACATGGGCTCCATTTTGTGTCTGAATGTTCTAGATTAACAATTTCATTTTTGGATGTTGAATTTTATGTAGGGGAGGAATATAAGGTGCATTTCAGACCTTTTAGAAAACCAACTTCGGTGAATAACTTCTTACATGCTAGCAGCATGCATCCTCCACATTTAATCAATGCGCTGCCTGAACAGGAATTTAAAAGAATTTTGAGAAACACTTCTGATCCCAAATTATGGGATGAGACATTGGATGAAGTGGTTCATAGACTTATGAGTAGAGGGTATGCAATGGAAATTCTGTCAGGTTTAAAAAGCAGATTATGTGGTGGAAAGAAAGTAAGAAGTGAATTTAGCATACGTCATACAGTTATTGATAAGGAGGAGAAATTATTTTTTGTTTCTAGATATTCTGATTTTTCTCAGACCATAGAGAAGATTGTTAGACAATTTTGGAGTGTGGTTTGTGATGATATGATTGTGGGAAGTTTGTTTCCTACTCATATTAGTTTTTCTTACAGCAGATTTGGGAATTTAAAGGAGCTATTAAACAAAAAAACTAGAAAAGTCTGCTGATGAAGAAAATGTTGGTATGGAGAAATGTGGTAGGTGTTCTGTATGTCATTTGGTTAGAAATTTAGATGGTATGAAAATTAATGGGACGAGATATAGGGTGTTTGAAAAATTTAATTGTTTATCACAAGGGGTGGTTTATGTTTTAAGGTGTGATTGTGTTCAACCATTATAGTACATTGGTCAAACTACCAGAAAGATTAAGGTTCGCATTTTGGAGCATTTGGGGGATGTGAGAAGGGAGAATTTGGATAGTCCCGTGGCTTTTCATTTTGTTAAAGTTCATAATGGAAACACTGAGGGATTTATTTTCAATGTTTTAGCTAGACCACATTTTGATGGTGGAAATTTTAATACAGAACTTAACAAATTAGAAAATAAGTTGATTCTCAATTTTCACACTTTATATCCAGGGGACCTGAATTTAGATGCGGGTTTGTCTTTATGAAATATGATATGATGTTTTTTGAGTTATTCTGAGAAAGTTTTTGCATTCTATATTTTGCATTTGATATATTGTATTTGATATTTTGTATTTAAAAAATACTTAAAGATATTTTAAAAAAATTATAATATCTAATATTGCTTAATGTTGTATGACATCAAATGTTTAGAGTAGTTTTACCATTCATTCATCTATTTAAGAAGTATTGCATAATAAGAATGTTGGATTAAGTGATTTATTGAGAAACTAGTGTCTAAATATTTATGGGCATTTTTATGGAAAATGGTATCAAACTGTTTTGTAAAGCAATTAAGCAAAAAGGAGGGAAAAAAGTTTCTATCAAAAAAAATTTTATTAATTGGTTGATAGAATAATGAGTTTGATATGTTTGTATTTAAGAAGATGGGTGTTATTTGATTTATTGTTCCACTGAAGGTGAATTGCCGAGGTACCAGGACATGTGAATAAAGCGTTGTGGTTTTCCATCTTCGTGGTTGGAGTTTGCTTTTGCTATGTGTTGGAGTTTTTGAGAATTTCTTTTCTTTTTGGTGTTTTGTTAAGGATTTACCACATCAAGGGATACCTACAGCCAACACATTCTCAGATCCAGTCACCAATTAGTCCATGAGCTTTGGGAATATTCCCAAACCAACAGTGAACCATATGATAAACATAATACAGTTGTGTTAGGAGCTTAAAATAATAGTAGTTGTTTCAGTATTTTCACTATTGCAATACTATTTCCACTTTCTCTACCCCTATTCTTCCTCCTTTCATGTCAGGATCTTGTCTCTGGGTGGGTACAGAGTTACCTTCCTCTTTCCTTCCATTTCTGCTATCCATACTAAATATCCTCCCTCCCTCCCTCTCTCCCTTCTCAGGCTTGGATAGGCAGCTTTAGGGGGCTCATCTTATTAGAATTCCACAGTTGGGGAAAAGGCTGTCCTTCTCTTGTGTACCTACATAGTAAGTGCTTTGGTCTCATCCATAAGTTCCTGCACTCTGTCAGGGTAAGAGAGAGCTAAAGATGGTATGGGTGGACACAAATCCTTACTAAGGTAGAGTAAAGGGCAGCTGCTATTAGGGAGTACAAATGTCAGGTGTCTGTGGTCATGTGTGCAGTACTGGAAATTATTTATGAAGCTGTAATGATGCAGTGGCTTCATGAATTAATACTGATACTGCATTTTTTGTGGTCACAGCTAAAGCAGTCACTGTGTGAGTGTGTTGTAGTAACTGCAGCCAGCTGCTTCTGCTTCTTACAGTTGTAATAATCAAACAGCTTGCTAGTTACAAGAGTGTAGGATAGCTTTTTTGGGGGTGTTAGAAAAATATCTATTAATGTGTGTATTAGTAATATGATTAGTGTATTCAGAACATGAAAAGGGTTAACACATTTATTCTATTTCATACTGCATAAATCTGTACAAACTGCAGATGCTTTCTGACCTTGTATTGTTAGCTAAAATCTTGCTTGTGCCTTGGAAATTTACTGAGAAGCAGATGATTTCTGCTTGCGTTAGGAAAATAATGAATAAAACAATACTGCTTGTATGAAACTTAGACAAGAAGTTCCGCTGTGTTATGAGAACATACACAGCTGTAGAAATAACAGATAACTAGGACAAAGCCTGCTTGAAAATATGAACTGCAATCAGCATTTGCTTGTATCTGTATTAGAAAAGTACCTTGAAAAGTAACAGTGTACAATAGATGCTTGTAAATAAAGTACTGGTCATCAAGGCCAGGTTGTTTTTCTAAAAGTTTCTCACAAATCTAGTCATGTCAGCAGAAAATCTGAAGTAACACCTGCTTTAGTACAATGCTTAAAGTTGTGTTTGATTACGTCAGCTTAGAAGGCCATGTCTTGTAAAACAGTATAAGAATGAACATACTTTCTGTTAGTAGTTAGACAAATCCTTGTATTTGCATGCTTTTGTCTCCTTGCTGCAAGTAAATTAAAGTGCCTTAACTGAACCTTACGCGTATTGGTCTTTGAAGTTTTTTCCTTTGACAGATTGGTCCTTTGGACCGGAAACCTTCACTTCGCCTCGGATCAGACAGGCCAGGTGACTTGAAACCGTACGGGGAAGAAACCACATCGGTTCTTCTTATTTGAAAAGTCCTCCGACTGAATTGTCGTACAAAAAAGGCCAGACACTTTCTGATCTGCGACTGAAGGACAGGTTTACTCGAACCAGGTGATCAATCACAAAGGCTCAGGTAAGGTAAATCCACCTTCTTTTTCTGTTTTAGATCAGGGGCTAGATTTGTATTTATTCTGTTACAGACTTTGTTTATAAGTCAGGGACAGAAAGATTACTGTCTTGCCATAGATCAGGGAAACAGAGCAGGTAGGCAGTCATTCTGAAGAGACTATAACAATATCCGTGGTACCACGTAAAAATAAGGTGTTATGTAACGTTTAAAAGGGTAGAACAAAATGGGCAATAATTGCACAAAAAGGTCACAAAATCCGCCGTTAACTGAAGACGCAAAATACACGCAGTCACAGCGTACTGATAATGTTAGATACTACTCAAAATGGGTTAATAGGTATAAATTTGATGGCAAATTAGAAAAATCCTCTCTTGTCAAACTTGTCAAACAGCTTAAAACCGATTCTAAAGGTCGGGTTAAAAAGCAGCGCCAATTAGGAATTCCTCAGGCACACAGGTGGCTTAAGAAGGTAAACCAAAGGGAACAAAAAAAAATAGTAAATCAAAAGCAATGTTTTTGGATAAAAAAGACAATAACTTAGTAATAGCATCAGCCCCTCCACCTCCTTTACCAGAATATGAAGAAGGTGAACAAGTTAGTCCACCCCCGTGATATTCTGCTGTCACAGTAAATAGAGACACTACAAAAGCAGAACCATTTATTAGAGATCCCGTCAAGACCAGATCTCGAACACAGGCAGAATACTCAAATGGGACATTGAGTTATATCAAATGGGTAGAAATTCACGATTTATGAGTGAAGAAATATGCCCACTTATAGAAGTACCTAATACTCAGGCAGGACAAGAAGGTCAGAATCCGACTATTCTAGTGTATAGACCCTGGACTCCGGAAGACATCTGGAAAGCCACTGAGGGAATTCCCCATCCAAAAGTTAATTTTAGAAAGTTCTTAGAAGACTTGCAAGGAATGAGGCTAAGTTATGACTTAAATGGAAAAGAGGTAGAAAAGGTAGTCAGACAAATTTTGGGACCAGACTCGCACATGATTAGTGGCGACTGGAATCCCTGTGATGCTGCACTCAGGCCCCTCCCACATAGCAGAGCAGAATTAGACAACAGAGTGAAAGGTCTTACAGACTGCATCTCTGAGAAATGGAAGCCTAGGGCAGACTGGACTTGTATTAATCAATGCATCCAACAGGAAGGTGAAGCTATTGACAGATAGTATGCTAGACTACTAGAATGTTTTAATAACCATTGTGGAATGCAGGTTCCTGAAAATCAGGCACAAGATTCCCCATATGAGCAGCAGTTGAAAAATGCATTTTTGAAAGGCAGTATTGCACCCATAAGCAGTTTTATTACAAAACACATGGTAGATCATCATACAAGCAGGTTACAGTCATTACTTGAATATGCTAGACATGCCGAAAGGCATTTTAATAGCAAAAAGAAAAAGAAAGCCCAAGTATTTTCTGCAGAGGATGGAGCAGAAGTTTTTGAAGTACAGTCCGGGAAAAAGGGCAAGAAAAATGCCCAGGGAAACAAACAATCTGATCAATGATCAGAGGACTTTGAAGGGCGAAAGAAAAGGGGTGAATGTTTTAAATGCGGTAAGAAGGGACACTTGGCAAGGATTGCAGGAAAAACAAGAAAGCAACTACAGAAGACAAGGAGGGTGAGGACTGACTATATGATAGCCAGGAATCACTAGAAGGGGATAACAGAGAAAGGACAAATGAGAATGTGATAGAGGGAGTAGAGAATGTGACAGAAGAAACAGAGGAAGTCACGGATAGTGAAGAAAATGAAATATTGGATTTGGCTTTATTGAGCTTTATTGAGCTTAGAGCTCTATTTAGCAGACATGAAACCAGAAGTTACACTCCTGGTAGTGTGACTCAGGGGCATCATGGACCCTGATACATCCCTCCAAACTGCCAGAAAATTCAGAGTCACCTGACTACATATTAGTAAAAGCAGCTAATGGACAGCTGTATCGGGAGCCCCTCTCCCATAATATTGCAATAACTGATCCTGTTTCAGGATTAACCCAGAAAAGCAAAATTGTTGTTTCTGCAAAATGCCCAGTGAATCTCTTGGGCAGAGACCTTATGCAGCTATTTGGTATAGCAGTAGTCCCGACTATGCAGGGTATGGAAGCACAGCGACAAATTGACACCTTTGCAGTGCAAACGGAGGGTAAGATGTTTTATTGGTACAGCCAAGACTTGTTATGACTGGTCCAGGGACAGTGACCAAAGAGTTGATGAATGTAGCCATCA
The DNA here is from genome assembly GCF_019279795.1 of Protopterus annectens. Classification (NCBI taxonomy): domain Eukaryota; kingdom Metazoa; phylum Chordata; order Ceratodontiformes; family Protopteridae; genus Protopterus; species Protopterus annectens. Next base: position 1,070,537,553 of record NC_056729.1, on the reverse strand, counting down.
GTAAGTTCCCCTCCCTTGACATGAATAAACAACATTTGTTGCACTGTACTCTGTATTATTGTAACACACCAGGACCTGATAAGGAATACGAGCAAAAATTGTTTAGAAATCGTGCAAACAAATTAATATTACGTAATCTGTACTGGGACACAGAAGGGAACAGTGCAGCCAGCTGTTCATTGCCCCAGGAGTTCTTTGCACTCTATAAATCAAATCAATTACCACATGTTAGTTTAACTAAAAACAAGAATGTGAAATGGGTAGACTTAGGAGAAAAAGTCATGAGATGGGAAAAACAAACATAGTTAGAACTGTCAGAACAGGGAGTACAAATGCAGAAGCTGAATTGGATAACTCAGACCCACCCAGCTGTACACTTGCAGTCTAGCAAGGACAGCTGATTAGCACTCCTATTGAAGGAAAAAGAAACTGCCTTACAGAATATACCAGAAATCCTTTGGTCAACAGGAAAGTCAGATGTAGGACTTATTCGTACAGCGGGACCAGTTACTATTACGCCAAAATCAGCATTTAGACCACAAAAAAGACAGTATCCCTTAAGAAAGAATGCAGAGGTAGGAATCAAACCTATTATAGTAGCTTTACTTAAGGAATGGGTGCTGGTGGAATCTCCAGATTCACCATGTAACACGCCCTTATTTCCTGTTAAGAAAGCGAATGGGGAGTGGTGTATGGTCCAAGATTTACAAGCTGTAAATAATGCAGTGATACCAAAGGCACCCACGGTGCCAGACCCACACACCCTGTTGAATGATTTAAAACCTCAACAGAAATATTTTTCTGTGGTAGATATTAGCAATGCGTTCTTCTCAGTACCAATACACTCTGACAGCCAATATTGGTTTGCATTCACATTTCAGGGGAAAAGGTATACATATATGCGACTACCACATGGATATTGTGAAAGTCCAACAATATTCGCACAAGAAATGGCAAGTAACTTGGTGGGATTTTCCCCACCAAGAGGTAGCCAAATTTTACTTTATGTTGATGATATCCTGCTGGCGCCCCCCCACCCAGCAAGATTGCAAAGAAGATACCATAGCGCTATTACAATTTCTAGCCACTGAAGGACACAAGGTAAACAAGAATAAACTACAGCTTTGGAAAAAACAAGTTAAATACCTAGGATATGTAATATCCAAGGAGGGTAGGACATTAGAAGAGGACAGAAAAATAGCAATTTTGCAAGCACCAAAACCCAGTACTAAGAAGGAAATGATGTCCTTCCTGGGTACAACTAACTTTTGCCGGAGCTGGATTCCAAACTATGCCTTGAAATCTGCACCGCTGACTAGCCTGATATATAAAAAGCCCATGGCAGCACAGGATTTGTTACAATGGACACAATAAGCGGAATCTGCTTTCTGCAAACTAATACAGTTAATAGCATCCTCGTTAGTTTCGGGATTATCAAACTATTATAAACATTTTTTCCAAACTGTAAATTGTAAGCAAGGTTATATGACATCAGTGTTAACACAGTAGCATGGGGACAAGCAACGCCCTATTGCTTATTATTCATCACAACTGGACCCAGTGGCACGGTCTTTACCTCACTATGTACAAGCAGTAGTTGCAGCTGCAATGGCAGTGCAGGCTTCAGCCTCAGTAGTGTTGTTCCACCCTCTCACATTGAGAGTGCCTCATGCAGTCGCAATTATTTTACTGCAAGAGAAGGTAGCATATCTTTCCTCTGCTAGGCATCACTCCTATATGACTATATTGTTGAGCCAACCTCATATGACAATTGAACAATGTATGACTTTGAACCCTTCTACCTTGCTCCCAACCCCTGCAGATGGCACACCACACAGCTGCCTGCAGGTGATTGAGCAAAAGACACTGCCTAAAAAAGACCTTACAGATGTTCCCTTGGATGATGCCGAGGTGACTTACTACATGGATGCTCATGCAAAAGGGGTCCTGCAGGACAGAACCTAGTAGGATATGCAGTAGTTCTGATACTGACATTATAGAAGCAAAATCTTTACCACACAATTTATCTGCACAAGCAGCAGAATTGATTGCCTTGACACGGGCATGTACCTTAGCAAAAGGTAAATGTGTAAACATTTTTACTGACAGCCAGTACGCTTTTTCTACTGTACATATTTTTGCGCAACAGTGGAAAAATCGAGGAATGATCACATCTACTGGCAAATGGATCAATCATGCACAGTTTATTTTAGATCTTTTAGAATCTATTCAGTTACCTCAGAAAGTAGCTATTTGTAAATGCACAGCTCATACCAAACAACAGGACAGAATTTTCAAAAGGTAATGCGAGAGCTGATACAGCTGCAAATCAGGCAGCGTCAGAGGTATTTCTTTTGAATGAGGAATTACAATCCTCTCAGATTTTAGACTTAAAAATGTTAAAGACAATGCAGACACTTACTACGCAAGTTAAAAAACAAAGATGGGTAAAACGAGGAGCAATTCTTGAAAAGGGGCTATACATCTCTAAAGAAGGTGTCATTTTTACTTTTGGCATGTAACAAGATAACCGATATTGCCATCTAATTTATTTAGATATGCAGCTTTGTTGAGCCATGGGCAGTGCCATGTCTCAACAGCGGGGATGGTACAGCTGGTGAACCAAGTGTTCACGACGTTCGGATTCACAAATTATTCTAAAATATTCTGTTCGTTATGCCACACCTGTAATAAACATCATGCACAAGGGGCGTTAAAGCCCAAGCAAGGGAGTTTTCCTACACCACCGTATCCGTTCCATACTATCTGTATGGATTTCATAGAATTGAATAAATGTGAAAATAAGAAGTATTGTCTTGTCATTATAGATATGTTTTCCAGATGGGTGGAAGCCTTTCCAACTAAAAATCTAGATGCTACAACGGTGGACAAAGTCCTTGTCAAAGAAATCATCCCTAGATTCGGCATTCCGGAAAGGATCTACAGTGACAATGGCACACACTTCATGAATCAGACCATACAGCAGTTAAGTAAATATTTTTGCATTTCCCTAAAAAATCATTGTGCGTATCACCCTCAATCAGCAGGGCTAGTAGAGAGGCATAATGGGATATTAAAGAGTAAGCTAAGGAAATTAATAGCAGAAACGCAGAGAAACTGGGTGTACTGTCTGCCCCTGGCACTATTGAGCATGAGAACTGTTCCAAATGTAAAAGGATTGACTCCTTTTGAAAAGCTCTTTGGAAGGGCTTACTATATACCTCAGTGGAAATCTCTCATGCCCGCAGACCAGGAAGCTGATGGTACATTAGCAGAGTATATGTATAAGTTATTAAATTCTAAACATTTGTTACAGTTAAATTCTGTTTCAGATAAAGAATGAACCAGACCATTAGAAGTGGCAGTGCCCCCTGGAGCATGGATCTGGCTGAAGGTAGTTAAAAAGAAGAACTGGGCAACACCAAAGTGGGAAGGTCCATACCAAGTGCTTTTGTCAACACCCACTGCAGTCAAAATTGCGGAGCGTGCCTCCTGGATCCACCTGACGCACTGTAAATTAGTGAAAAACTTTGAACTGGACAAAAATCTTGTTACATGCCAAAAGTAAAAATGATAGAGTCCAGAAGAGACAGAAATACAGAGCAGCCTTTTCCTCAAAAGTATTGCATAATCATCTTGTTGAGTGTACTAATGACAATAATCTTTTTGCTGTGGCCTTTCCTTTTCCCAGTCACACAGACTGAACTGAATAAACGTGAAGCATTACTTATAGACTGGCATCCAAACTTCAACACCTACCAGGCAATTAAACATGTGTATGTTGAGACTTTCAGTGTTTCGAATTGCTGGATTTGCACAGCTTTGCCAACAGCATACGGGGGGTTATTAATGACTACAGTCCCCCTAGGGCTCAATGAGACCTGGGAGAACTTGATTTATGATACCTCAACCATTACAGCACAAGATAAAATAGAATTGCACTTGTCTGTTCCACAAAAGGGAACTGTGTGTTTTTATAAAAATAATGCTGTTCAGGTGAGTTGGAACGATTGCAATGTGACTGTTCCTTATAAATGTTACACTAAGGGTAACAAGGTAGATCTTTATTGTAACATAAACTATGATTCATTTCTTGAATTGATGCACAAAACACTTGATGAAGTAAAACATAATTCTGTTCTTTATAAATAGCTGTCTATAATTGATGGAAAAATGTTTCATGCAGGGCGAGTGTATATTTATAACAGAGTTACTACTAAAGTAAAGGACTGTTATTGTGTGGCAGAAAAGCATACAAATGGTTACCTGAGAATTGGTCCGGCAGTTGTTTTTTGGGTTACCTGGTTCCGGCCATACGACATACTGCAATTTTACCTCAAGGAAGAATTCGAAATGTCAGAGAGGTCAACAAGAAACCTGTCAAAATACCTGTAAATCCAGTAGGGCAAATCGATGCACACTGGAAAAACTATCAAGCTGTGGGCGATGGACTGACACACATGGACTTGAGTGATACTGTTATATCGTGGGCAGGCATATTACCAGCATATGGAGCGAAGAAATCAATCTGGGAGCTGAGAAAACTGTCTAAACTTCTCAAAGTAATGAGTAATGCAACTTTTTCTGCCCTTGAATTGGTGACTGATGAACTCAACGCCATGAGAACTGCAGTGTTACAAAACCGCATGGCTCTTGACTTCACCCTAGCTTCGAAAGGTGATACTTGCACTTTAATCCAAAAAGAGTGCTGTTCATATATTCCTGACCATAAACACAAGATAGACAATCACCTTGAGGTAATTCAGCAAGTATCTGCCATGACCAAACCAGGCCCAAACCCACTGACAGACTTTTTCCAGAAATGGTTTGGGGGGTGGGGTACCATCCTAGTGAACGTCCTGATTGCCATTTGTGTAGAAATGCTCCTATTGGGAGTATGTGTTTGCTGTGGCATCCCCTGTATGAAAAGACTGATAAAAAACTTTATAGATATGTCGGTTTCTGAAACCGTATATCGAAGTACTGAGCTTGAAGAACTGTTAAAAGACTGAAAATGCTTTCATAAGTTTAAACTGAATGACTCTCTTAACTGCAAATCCTGAGTGGAAGAGGTTAGGAGAAGAAAACAAACTGTTTATGCTTATTTTGAAAGTAGAATAAAAGTATTAATAGGGGGGAAATGTTAGAAAAATATGTATTAATGTGTGTATTAGTAATATGATTAGTGCATTCAGAACATGAAAAGGGTTAACACATTTATTATATTTCATACTGCATAAATCTGTACAAACTGCAGATGCTTTCTGACCTTGTATTGTTAGCTAAAATCTTACTTGTGCCTTGGAAATTTACTGAGAAGCAGATGATTTCTGCTTGTGTTAGGAAAATAATGAATAAAATAATACTGCTTGTATGAAACCTAGACAAGAAGTTCTGCTGTGTTATGAGAACATACACAGCTGTAGAAATAACAGATAATTAGGACAAAGCCTGCTTGAAAATATGAACTGCAATCAGCATTTGCTTCTATCTGTATTAGAAAAGTACCTTGAAAAGTAACAGTGTACAATAGACGCTTGTAAATGAAGTACTGGTCATCAAGGCCAGGTTGTTTTTCTAAAAGTTTCTCACAAATCTAGTCATGTCAGCAGAAAATCTGAAGTAACACCTGCTGTAGTACAATGCTTAAAGTTGTGTTTGATTATGTCAGCTTAAAAGGCCATGTCTTGTAAAACAGTATAAGAATAAACATACTTCCTGTTAGTAGTTAGACAAATCCTTGTATTTGCATGCTTTTGTCTCCTTGCTGCAAGTAAATTAAAGTGCCTTAACTGAACCTTAAGTGTATTGGTCTTTGAAGTTTTTTCCTTTGACAGGGGAGAAGTCAAGTTTCATGAAACACCTTTTTTTTTAGTCGAGGGGCACCAGCTGACCTATAGTTCTAGGCATCCATCCCTCTTATACCAAAGTTGTGCTGAAGTCCAGGGGGAGGACATCTATCCAATCTAAAGGCGAAAAGTGCTAAGTTAAGTTCTACATGTTAGGAAAGACATTAGAACTTCTGCTGCAGGAGTCTCAAATGTAAAGACTAGTGTAAATGTGAATGTACATAAATGATACAGTTATGGTAAGCTCCAAGCACAACTGTACTTAGAGGAAATACTGCATGTAATAGGGATGGCACTCTACCTTAACAGTGTGGCTTACTGAGGTAATGTATGCCACTGCCATATCTTTATAAAATAATTTAAGGCAGCAGAATCAACGTGTATCAGCCCTCTTATTAATGAAGAAATAACACATTGACTATAGTGTGAATGTTTGCGCTACTGACTTGAACAAATTAAAACATTAACATAATTTACAGAAGGCTTCAGGTTGCTGCACTCAGTAATAAAAGTAAACTACAACCTAGCATTAACATGAAATGCATCATGCCCTTGAGAAATAATAGATTTCATGTCTGATATTTGCAAATGCATGAACACACATGGTATCAAGATCTCTTTCTCTCTCTTTATATACAAACTATGGAAGGAAAAGCCAATTACATTGGTAGATCCTGTCAAATTCTAGATCAGTATGCAGTAGAATTCTCATACAACTTTATTCCAAAAGATTCTATCAAAAAGGTTAAAATAAAAACACAGGACAATTCAATTGCTGCTTAATGTTGTCCAGTTTATTAAGTTTCCTTATGAGAGCTTTTGTACAGTAGTCTTCATCAGATAGGTTTTCAGTGAATGAGTATACATTTACTTGACATATTTAAATGCTTCTAAAAATGGGGGTGTGGTGAAAGACATCTACGTCCATTGGCAGTTATTTTTTTTAGGGACTCCATAGAATGCCTGGTCTAAACTAGCTGTCAGCCTGGCTGGAGGGAAAGGCAAGTCTTCAATCTGCATTCATTGTTTATGTAGATTGAAGACTGGCCTTTCCCTCCAATCAGTATGAGAGCTAGTCTGGACCAGCCATTCTACAGAGTCAGTCAAGAGTCAAGCTGTGCCAGTGAAGACAGCTGTCCCCCACCACATCCCCTAAGATTCAGTTTTTGGTCCCAGGGTAGTACAGTCACCTCCACTGGGTTTGGAAAGCCCACCCACTGATACTAGAAGCTGTTTTGGATTATCTGTTTATACATAAAATATAAGAAATATACTACAGACACACTTATTCTTGCTGAATTCATTTTATCATTCGGTACTGGATTTTTATTCTGGTTATACAAAAAAAATAAATAAATGCAGTTTTTTTTCTAAAATTTTCCATGCCTCTTTTTTTACCTGTAAGAGCAAGGTCTGCCAACCTAATGGAAAAGCTGCATGTCTCTTTTAACCAGTGGTTTTAAACCTTTCACAATCACTTCAGTGTACAAGTTATAAAAGCCATTCAAGGAACCCATTTTTATAAAACTGGTCCTTTTGCAAAACTAATGCCAGTGGAGGATATAAATCACAGTTAGGAAAGTCAAGTATATATCTGGAGTGTAAATTGGGTAGTTAATTCTTAACATATGTCAGCAAATAACAATGTAGTGTTTAAAAGCATTCACTAACACTAAAAGTATGACTTTAGACAGATATCTGGATCACTAGAAGGAAGACATTTGAGGATGAACTGATTAGTAATGAGTTTGTCTTATATTCCTGTGAAGAAAGAAATTCATTATGATCACTTATATTGAATAGTGGTCATGTACAGTACAGTAAGACCAAGTTTAAACTTGAAGATGATGGAAACAAGTATTGCAGAGATGCACAAGCTATAAATCAGATGGTCAAACTCTTAGGTTCATAGGTTCATAGGTAGGTACTAGGCTATCTTCCCAAAGGCATTTATAAGCCTAGCCAGAATGTGTTGGCTTTCGCTGCCCCCTTAGATTAGTTCCCTGTGCCTCTGTCCAGCAGAGCCACTGAAGTGATCCCCGGGGTAAACTTTCTGTTTCTCATCCACTCGTCAAGGTTTCTTTTGAAGTGTTAGTGAGGAGCTCTGCCTAATGTAGATTGGAATCTGTTCCAAAATATGGGAAGTCTCTGGGACAGGAATCTATCCCTCCAGCACGTCCTATTTAATGTTGTGATGAGGTTTAGATCCCTAGAGTGTGTGGCTTGAGGGGATACATTTTTTTTTTAGGTGGAGCATGTCCATCAATTCTGGGATGGACATGGCCTTGTATGTCAGGCAGCAATCACCTCTGAGTAGGCGTTATGCAACCGAGTACAGCTGGAGTTTCTGCAGTCGCGCTGCATAAGGCATCTGTTTGAGGCCAGTGATCCTCTTGGTGAGGTACTTCTGTGGTCTTTCCAGCTGTTGCAGGTGTCTTGTAAGGTAGATCCCAAATGGGGCATTGTACTCTATGATGGGTCTGATGAGTGATGAGTAGAGGGGCACAATGACCTCTTTTGATCTGGATGCGAACCCTTTTGTGATTAGGTGGGCTACATAGAAGGATTTTCTAACCACTTTGGCAATGTGACTATCAAAGGTGAGATTACTATCTACTTGGGTCCCCAGAGCCCTTATTACGTCTTCCATATTTAGGGGACTACCACCTATGTGGTAGTTTGTGGGTACTTTGTTTTTTCCAAAGGGGATGACTATGCACTTTTTGGCATTTAGCTTAAGGCCATGATTTTGACACCAGGTATCCATCTCAGTGAGACCCTTTTGGAGGATGTCTGTGTCAGCTGGAGAGTCAGTTATAGCCCCTAGTTTGCAGTCGTCTGTGAACTTGGTTAGCCATAGTCCTCCTGTGCTTGCCTGTACCTCTGAGAAGTATATGCCGAATGGGAGATGTTCTAGGACTGAGCCCTGGGGAACGCCACTTGTAACTGGTTTAGAGTTGGACCTAGCTCCCGCAACTCTCATCATGTGGGTTCTGCCCATGAGTCAGTTGGCAACGGCAACCCATCTTGTGACATAGGGTTTTATGTTCAGGCTGGTGAGCTTGTCTATAATACCAGAATGGGGAATGGTGTTGAAGGCCTTAATGAGGTCTAGGTAGGCTATGTGTACCACCTTTCTCTCATCTATAGCCTTGGTAACTGCTTCAAAGAAATCCACCAGGTTTAGGAGGCATGATCTGCCCTTAAAGCCAAACTGGGTAGGGTCCAGTGTTTGGAGGTTCCCAATGTCTCTGTTAATGAGTTCCCATGATGATGTGTTCCATAGCTTTGCAGACCAAGCTAGTCAGGCTTATAGGGTAATAGTTCCTGGGGTCTGTTATGACTCCACCTTTGTGGAGCAGAATAACCATTGCTGTGCACCACTCTGTGGGTACATAGCCTGTGGAGAGGCTGAGTTTGAACAGTGTGTTTAAGTGAGGAGTTAGTTTGTCTTTGAGCTCATGTAGGACGCAGCCTGGGACACCATCCGGTCCCATTGATGCTGTGTTTTTGGTTTGGAGAGGGCTGTTTTAACCTGAGGGTCTGTGATTTCAGGGACTCTACATTCTTCTAGTATGGTTATGAGCCCTTTTGGGGGTGAGAGGGGGGTGAAGTTTGCGCTGAAACTGTCTGCCAGGATGTTGGCAATATCGGTCGGTTAAGTGTATTTTGTGCCATTCTGCACTAACTCTGAGCAGATCTGAGCATTGCCACTTAGATTCTTGACATAGCTAAGAATGCCTTGTGGTTATCTTTGGAGTCCTTGGCAATTTTTCTTTCAAAGCTCACCTTGGATGATTTTATGAGGAATCGTAGTTTCTTGCTGATACTGATCAGGGATGTCTTCCCTTCTTGGGATTTTACTCTTTTCTAAACTAGTTTCCTCCTTCTATTCTATAGCTTGTTTATGGCAGGAGCCCATCAGACTGTTTTCCTTTTCTTGGAGGAGTGAGTCTTGGTTTTGCTTGGGATGGCACAATACATGCATTCTTGTAGGTGCCCGTAGAATGCATTAGTAAAGGATTTTGCAGCTTGGACAGCGTTATCCTGTAGCATGGGGGGCTTTGAAACTTTCCACCTTGGTCTTAAGTAACATGAAGTTTGCTTTTGACAAGTTTTTCACAGTGGTTTCCTTGTCCAGGGGTGGGGGCGGAATGTGGATATCCAAACTGATTTGTTTATGGTCAGATCTAACCAGTGAAGGGTTGACCTCTGGTGTGGAACACTGGTCGCCCATGTAGGTGATGACCAAGTCCAATATGTTGTCACTTCTGGTGGGACTGTTGACAGTTGAACCAGGGCATTTGAGTTTAAAAATTCTAGGAAATGTTGGGCAAGGGAGTTAGTACTTGAGTAGTTATCCCAGTTAATGTTTGGGTAATTGAAATCACCCAATATTAGGGTGTTTGGTAGGACCTTTATGTTTCCCAGTGTTTCCAGAAATGTGGAATGGGGGTCCTGGGACATGGTGGGTGATCTGTAGCAAGCTACAATTTGAATTGCAGTTTTGCCCATTGTTAGTTGCACGTGGATGATCTCTGAAGCATTGTGCTGTGCCACTAATCTGGAGGTGTGGTTATCCTTCATGAATATTGATACGCCCCCACCTTTTTTATTTCGGTTTGGGTTCTGTGGCTGAAATGTATGACATGAGTTGTAGCCTGGTAATGCTGGTGGTGCTCTCTGGAGCCTTAAACCAGGTTTCTGTTACTGCACATATATCAATTTTCTCCATACTGAGGAGTGCCTCGAGTGTGCGCATTTTGAGGTTTAGACTTCTGGCATTGAGTAGCATCACCCTCAGTTTTTTGTTACTTGTGCTATTTATGGCGGCGGGTTTGTCTTTTGAGCCTTGCCTAAAAAAGACACTATGGGAGTGGCAAGAGCCTTGGCCAGAATTCGAAAGCCTAAGGGTGACAGGTGCAAGCCGTCTCTAGCGAAGCAGCGTGGCTTGTCGAGCATGTCATCCCAGGCAGACAGACACTGGATCCCCTTTGAATGACACCAGAAACTTAGCCAATTGTTGAAATCAAGAATTTTTTCTTTATACCGTGGTATCATTCTTGGTGAGGGCAGGATGCTACTCAGAGTCAGGATCATACCACCCTGGGCTATGTGATCAGAGAGCTCTTCCATGTCTCTTTTCATGTAGTCCAGGGAGGTACGTCTCAGGTCATTCACAACAACATGGACAATGACAGAGTCATATTTGTACTTGTTCTGGAGTGACCTGAGTGCTTGTGTTATGTGGCAGATCCTGGCACCCGACAGGCAGCTAACAGTAACCTTCTCCTTATTCAGCCTGGTGAGTGGGACATCAGTGTGCCTGACTATAGAGTCACCTATTACTAGCATGTTGGGTATGTTACTTTGCCTTAAGGGCTGTGATTCCATGGCACACTGGTTTTCTGAAGTATGTGTTTCATGGTTTGTGTTGGGGGGGTGGAGGTTGCTTGGTTATTTGCTTTGGAGGTCTCTGTTGGTTTTGCAGATTTTTATTTAGAGTCTCTGAGTATGTTTTCATGTATTTATGTGTGTTTTTTGCCGGTGCTGATTTAATGGGTCTATGTGAGACTGGTGGTGTGATCAAGTATTTCCCTTCTTCACTTGACTGTCTGACCCAGTCTTGGGTTGAGAGAGCTAAGCCCCCAGTTTGGCTGTATAATTGCATCTCTTGCATGTATTAGTGTTTGGTGGTAGGAGGATAGGGTTGTCTGTGTACATGAGGTAGTTGTAACATTGCCTCAAAATGCCCAGATTCACCAGTTGAACTGGAGAGTACACCTGAAACTTCCCTTTGGACATGCCTGGATAGGTACAGTGAACTGGTTTACTGGATGGCTGGTAAGGTCAAATAGAGAGCCTTGTCCTTCTGTACAGTACAGGAGGGTCTAGTGCTAGGGTTTATAAGTGCTTGCTATAAGTTTTAAGCAAGTGCTGGGCTGAGAAATGAATGGCTTGAGTGCTTAAGTTGAAAGTTTGTCTAGTTCCAAGGGAAAAATTGAAGAGGAGACTTTGTAGAGAACGGAATAGTTTTACCCTAGCTACCTGGCCCTGCCTGGTGCACAAAACTGGGTAAATGCAGTATTTATAGCAGGGAAATGAAAGAGATAGAAATTAGCCCAAAATGGCCAATAAACTACTAATGTCTGGGCTGAAATCACTCCTCCAGGGACAGATAGGCTGCTCAACTCTCACACAGGTGAACAGAGAAACGTCCTTCTATTCAAGTAAGGTATGGGCAAACACAGGGATTTATAACACAGCCCCAAATTCAGCACTAGCCTGAAAACTTAGAAAGGCAGGAAACAAGTATATATATATATATATATATATATATATATATATATATATATATATATATATATATTTTTTTTTTTTTTTTTTGAGAAAGTAAAGCAGATACAATCAAAAAAACTTTAAATGCACAGTAAAGGATACTTATTGTTATATATCTCAGATCAGAGTTGTAGTCAATGTCCCTAGTAATAAAGTAGGAAAAAACACAAATACAGTGAAAGCAGATGAATAAAGTGCAATATATATATATATATATATATATATATATATATATATATATATATATATATATATATATAAACAATAGAAAATGAACAAAGTGATTTAAACAAGTTACCCAATTATTCAGAAAAAAAGCTCAAAACTGAGCCCTGTTCCAGCAGTTTACAATCAGACAAGTTCTAACTACACACTCCTGCTACTAAGGTGCAGGGGAACATTCTCCAAAAAAAGATTGCCTGGATCAGTGCTCAAGTTATACAAACAAAGCTAGATTCAGCAGGCCTGAATCTGGTCTATGCTACAGCAACAATGCACACCAGTTTCAGAAAGAAACAGTTCCAATGCACAATAAGCCTGTGACCAGAAATTCCCAGCTCAGAAAGGCAGAATCCAGCCTCTCCTCCCACAAGAGTGCAGACCACAGCCCTGTTAATGTAGAATAACTGGCCTGAAGCCCAAGTGTTTAAGCCAGAACTAATACACTTTTAGAATAGCAGACACTGGTTATTCAATCAGCAATTCCCTGCTTAGAAGGATGTAAGCTACCTGTCCTGCCACAACAGTGCAGACCACAAACCTTCTTAATGTAAAACAGGCTGTATGAAGCCCAAGTGCTTAAACCGAAAGACTTAGAATAACAGTTACAGTTTAATCAGGCTACTACCAAGCAGTAATAAATGCAGCAGAATAAATAAAATTGAGTACTTTTAAGAAAAGCAAAATAAAGTAGGAGGAGACATAAATACAGTAAAAGCAGATGAATAAACTGCAATTTTTTTTAAGTGCAAGGAGAGAGGAAGGAAGAACCTAAGTCGGTTGGCCTTCTCAAATCTTCTCTCTGTATTAAATTGAGTGAACACTAGACTCAGAATATGATCTCACTGTACTTGGTTAAGTGAGCAAATGAGCTGGACCCAGGAGGGGTGTTCTAATACAGACTTACAGGAGGGGTGGGAAATTCCAGAGCCACCAACACTAATACCAACACAGGAACACGTAGGGTGGGTGAGGAACTAACTGCAGAGAGAGACAGACAGCACACTGTTCAATGAAGCACACAATTAGAAAACAGACAAAATGAAAATACAGTACTTTTAAAACTGCAAGTTTGTACTTAACAGAAGACTAAAACACACTACTGCAAGTTTTACTTAACTTCAGCTTCTAATGCAGATGTTTGTAGCCAAGCAAGTCTCTCAGAAGTTGAGCATAAAAAATGTCTTTTCCTAGTTGCACATTACTTCTTAGATCTAATCCACGTCACAACAAAACTAAAATATTCTATAAACCATTTAAACTATTGCTGTTTGTTTTCAGTTAAAAGAGGGGCCTGTGTGACAATAAGGTGTACAGATAAGCAGGAGTGAAAATGTGAGTACTTAAAAGGAAGCATTTGTAAGGCTGAAGAGTATGTACATAGTTTCAAGGGGCAGCTAATCTGAAAAAATAAGCAACACAAAAGTTAGGATTTAAATATGGTCATAAGAAACTAAAATATGTTGCTAATTATATATTATACAATGACAGGTCATTAACATTCAAAAATCTGCACGCTGATTAGTCAGCCCAACTATCATGCCTGTTGTAAATAGAGCATATACAAGGCTTTCCAGTTTACTTGAGCTAAGAGGTTGAGAGGTACATACTGAAGGCAGAGAAAATATAAGGAAAAGCAGGTACATTATACAAACTAAAAAAGCACCTGATTTTCCTTGTATTACTGCCCTTTCTCTCTCATACCTCTAAACCATCAGAATTCCCAACTTTATTTAAAAAAAAATTAAAGGCAACGGAGAGCTTCCTTTCTCCATTGCTTGCTTTCTAAAGTGTAAGCATGCACAGTACATCAAGAAAACAGCAGGATACTTAAAAAACAGAAGGACGCCAAAGCACCATTATGCAAAGACGTTATTTAATAAAAGTAAGTAATTTCTTTCTTAAATAAATGTCATTGTATAATAATAATAACCAACTCCTCGGTTTGATATATTGAAGATTTACCCATAGTTGCCTTTGTTTAATCATTCAGGCTCCACCCTTCTGATTAAACCATACTAACCCTGGGTAAATCTTCAATATACCATACCCAGAAGTTAGTTATTGCTATATAACAGTGCGAACATACCCACAACCTTCCATCTCAAACATGTGGGACACTGCCTCTCATATAGTGGAACAAATAGGCAAAACATGGAGCACATGCTAGCAACTTTACCTAGGAAGTTCACAGTATGGTTAAAATTAGTTTATGCCTTCAAAAGGGTCTTTTGCTGAACTAATATGATTCAATATTATTTACCATGGTTATTTGCTAAAGAAAGTCATAACAAAGTATTTATGACAAACCCTTTCAATGCGGGACATGTATTTTTAACACTTAGAATGAGGAACATTCTTCGTAATGTGGTTCAGCTGAGATGTAAATTATGGAAACTACTTTGCTATATTATGGGCTACTGCGGTAGTGGTGCTGCGGTAGCGTTGTCGCCTCGCAGTAAGATGGTGTCCTGTTCAATTCTCAGCGAAAGCGTCTTCTGTGTGGATACATGCGTGAATGGGCGTACCTTTGTCGAAGGTTGTGCATCAGAGCTGGCAACTCAGCATGTAAAAATCTACTTGGTTACGTAAAAATCTACTGCCAATCATTAGCGGACCGGAGTTCTGCTGTGGCGACCCCTAACTGGGAAAAGCCGAAAGATGCAACAACAACAACTTTGCTATATTATGGGGTCTTTGCTCATGCCTGATATTTAAAATCTTCCCATAAGGATCACAATGTATAAAAGTTTGTTCTCAGAGCTGGCCTTAAGAAACAGATATTGTAAATGAGAAAAAAAAATGGACATTGTATTATTAGAAAAGGAAAGGAACAAATTATATAGAAATAAATAGAATTTGTTGGAACAATTCATGTAGAATAATGTTCAGGAAAAGGAGTGAAATTTAAGATAAGGCAGGAATAAAGCAATTTATATAATGGTGTGAAAGAAAATTATTAAAAAAAAAAACTGTGTGTGTGTATGTGTGTGTGTGTGTGTGTGTGTGTGTGTGTGTGTGTGTGTGTGTGTATGTGTGTGCATGTGTGTAGATATAAATGTATGTTTTACACACACACACATATATATATATATATATATATATATATATATATATATATATATATATATATATATACAGTTCCAAATAAGCCCTTAGGTGCGCGGTACCAAATGAAGGTGCACGGATGAAAGGATATAATCCACAAACGCTCCAGCACTCATTATAAAATGAAAAAATAACAGCAGATGACTTTAACCATTTATTAGGCAAAATCAGCCTTCAGATGCACAGACCGGTGGCCGGTTTCGCTCACAGCGTCTTCAGTGTGCGTATAATCACCGCCAAGGCCCGGATTATAACCCTGTGTAGCTGCTGAAAATTTAAAAAGACAGCACCTATTTATTCAAAAATTTATTATATGTGTCTATATAACGAACTAGTGAATGTTATATAAAAAAATAACCCTAACCCATAAAGCCTAAATCTCTAACAGTTACTAAGTATTATCCTGTGTTTAATATTATCTAACCTTCATCTTAAATATTTATTAGGAAACTGCAAATGTACCATGATATGATAGCTAAACCCTAAACTTAACCTATCCATAAACAAGATAGATTTTTAAATAT
This sequence comes from Protopterus annectens, assembly GCF_019279795.1. Classification (NCBI taxonomy): domain Eukaryota; kingdom Metazoa; phylum Chordata; order Ceratodontiformes; family Protopteridae; genus Protopterus; species Protopterus annectens. Next base: position 1,070,521,514 of record NC_056729.1, on the reverse strand, counting down.
GTGAATATATATAGAAATGTATGCATACCAAAGGAAGATTTATTATATGTTCACGATCACTTATATATACATATTACAAAATGTAAAATATAAAATATACCCACATTAATAATTATATATATGTATATATATATATATATATACACATGTACGTATACATACATATATATCTCTAATAGCCTACATATCCTACCAACAAATCACCAATGGTCATTTAATCCTGGCTTAAACAAAGCCCCCAATTGCACTATCCACCTTCTTTCTTTTTGTGTCAATAATTCATGTCTTCTGTAATCACTAATATTAGGTATGTCTACCATATCCAATCCTATGAAAATGAAGTGTGCTGTGGTATGTAGTAACTTATGTTTGTATAAAGCACTCCTTGTGCGTTCACATTTTATATCGCTAATATGTAGGGCAATTCTCTGTTTAAATAAACAAGAAGTCTGCCCCACATAAAAAGCACCACATTGACACACTGCCATATATATTAACCAAGTGCTATTGCAGTTAATAAAATGGCGTATATCAAAAACTCTCTTAGTATTAACAGAAGTGAAGGACTTAGTTTTAGCCATAAGTTTACAATATTTACAATGACCACAAAAAGTGCTCCCCCCTGTGAAACCAGTGATGTCCTTATGTGTTGCTCCTTTCTTAAAAGTAGAAAAATATTGGCCCAGATTTTTGCCTCTTCTGTATGCATAATGGCAGACCCTATCCACATGTCTACTAAAGAAACCATCTGATGTTAAGATGTGCCAATGTTGAGCCAGTATGTTACGAATATGGAAAGTATTAGTACCATATGTAGTTATGAACCTTAGATATTGGCTAGTACCTCTCGGTTCTCTATCTATCAATAATTGGGTCCTATCCATGGTTGATGCCTCATTATAGGCCTGTTGAATCTGTCTATTGCCATAACCCCTATTACGGAATCTTTGTTTAAGTTCTCCTGCTTGACTTTGGTATCTACCCATGAGGCATGAGGTAGAATTTTTGGATGTAAAGGTTATTAAGGATGAATCTGGCTTGGTGTATACCGACCTATATAGAAAACCATATTCCAAAAATGGATTTCTCTATGCCAAAGTCCCAATTTTTAAGAGTTAGGAAAATCTGTTCTTCAGAAGGTAGATACCAAAGTCAAGCAGGAGAACTTAAACAAAGATTCCGTAATAGGGGTTATGGCAATAGACAGATTCAACAGGCCTATAATGAGGCATCAACCATGGATAGGACCCAATTATTGATAGATAGAGAACCGAGAGGTACTAGCCAATATGTAAGGTTCATAACTACATATGGTACTAATACTTTCCATATTCGTAACATACTGGCTCAACATTGGCACATCTTAACATCAGATGGTTTCTTTAGTAGACATGTGGATAGGGTCTGCCATTATGCATACAGAAGAGGCAAAAATCTGGGCCAATATTTTTCTACTTTTAAGAAAGGAGCAACACATAAGGACATCACTGGTTTCACAGGGGGGAGCACTTTTTGTGGTCATTGTAAATATTGTAAACTTATGGCTAAAACTAAGTCCTTCACTTCTGTTAATACTAAGAGAGTTTTTGATATACGCCATTTTATTAACTGCAATAGCACTTGGTTAATATATATGGCAGTGTGTCAATGTGGTGCTTTTTATGTGGGGCAGACTTCTTGTTTATTTAAACAGAGAATTGCCCTACATATTAGCGATATAAAATGTGAACGCACAAGGAGTGCTTTATACAAACATAAGTTACTACATACCACAGCACACTTCATTTTCATAGGATTGGATATGGTAGACATACCTAATATTAGTGATTACAGAAGACATAAATTATTGACACAAAAAGAAAGAAGGTGGATAGTGCAATTGGGGGCTTTGTTTAAGCCAGGATTAAATGACCATTGGTGATTTGTTGGTAGGATATGTAGGCTATTAGAGATATATATGTATGTATACGTACATGTGTATATATATATATATATATATATATATATATATATACATATATATATATATATATAATTATTAAGTGGGTATATTTTATATTTTACATTTTGTAATATGTATATATAAGTGATCGTGAACATATAATAAATCTTCCTTTGGTATGCATACATTTCTATATATATTCACATATTTAAAAATCTATCTTGTTTATGGATAGGTTAAGTTTAGGGTTTAGCTATCATATCATGGTACATTTGCAGTTTCCAAATAAATATTTAAGATGAAGGTTAGATAATATTAAACACAGGATAATACTTAGTAACTGTTAGAGATTTAGGCTTTATGGGTTAGGGTTATTTTTTTATATAACATTCACTAGTTTGATATATAGACACATATAATAAATTTTTGAATAAATAGGTGCTGTCTTTTTAAATTTTCAGCAGCTACACAGGGTTATAATCCGGGCCTTGGCGGTGATTATACGCACACTGAAGACGCTGTGAGCGAAACCGGCCACCGGTCTGTGCATCTGAAGGCTGATTTTGCCTAATAAATGGTTAAAGTCATCTGCTGTTATTTTTTCATTTTATAATGAGTGCTGGAGCGTTTGTGGATTATATATATATATATATATATATATATATATATATATACAATAAAAAACGTTCTCGCTAGGCAAACATAGGATCGGAGCCAAAACTAGTATTAAACGCTTTTGATCTTTATTTAGTAACAGTAAATAGAACTTCTTCAGAATAATGCAACTATGAACAAAGTACACAACTATATAACTGCAAACAGTTTGTAAAATAGTGTTGTGCATAAAAAAGCAGCAGGTGCCAATAGAAAAAAACTATGGTTGCAAAGTAAGCCAGACAATAAGACTACATCTAGTAATAAAACTGATCCAAGTAAAAACAAGTGAAAAAGTGACACACAAGTGCTAATTATCAAGCCCTGTGACTATCTCTGCCACTTCAGTACACAGTTAATGTTAAGATTTTCATTTAACCCTGGACCTGTATCTGTTTAACTGCAGCTGCCATACCATCTCTCTGACTTCCAAAAAATTATCAATATCTCAAAAAAACATATTTACATGTTCCAGAATAAAAAAATAGGAATTTGTGAAAACCAAGACAATATTGGTTATGTTTAGCTAAAGCATTTTTTAGATCTTTATTTCTAATGGCAGCGCAATGTTCTTTAACATGGCTAGACAGTTTTCTAGATGTGTTACATCAAAGTGTTTAGTGAAAAAAACTTTTTTATTACAATGTTTGAAATAAAATGATGCACCCTTGTAAATATAGTTGCAAACTACACAGTTCCCACATGGGAAAATGCCTGGGGCTTTGTCACTATTAACATCAGTGTCAAGCCGAAATGGAGAGTATTTTCCTTCAAAAGAGAATTATAGTGATTTTGTTCTTTTGTGTATGAAAGTCAGGGTTTGTCCAAGTAAATAACTGATATCCTTTTTAGTTGCAATAATACTCCAGTTTTTTCAAAATAATTTGCCTTATCTTTGTCAAGTCCCTAGATATCAGAAGGGGAAAACTGATAGAGTGGTCTATGCTATCTGGCTCTGATACAGAAAGCTGCGAAAGATTATGGTTAAACCCCTCATCTGAATGTAAGCATGATATAATGCAATCTCTCGCATCACTGCTTTGTTGGGGGGGAGTAAAGTTCTGAACCTGGTTGAGTTGTTGGAGGGCATGGTTCCATCCAGAGACCTGGTTGGATGATGAATGGGTTTGGTCCAAAATAGTATCTTGATTGAACACCATAAAAGAATCCTTTTATAATAATAAGTAGATAAGCCAAGTAATGCTTTTTACAAACCTCATCACAAATTGAATCTATCTATATATATATATATATATATATATATATATATATATATATATATATATATATTGTGTGTGTGTGTGTGTGTGTGTGCGTGCATGCGTGTGCGTGTTTATTTTATATATATCTATATCTATATCTATATTTATATATATATATATATATATATATATATATATATATGTATTCATATATATGTGTATGTGTGTATATGCACACACACACAAAGTGGATGAAGATTACAAAGACAATGTATGGTTGTTTACTTTTCTAGTACTGTATATAAATATATATATATATATATATATATATATATATATATATATATATATATATATGTATACCAAAAACCTTACTAGAACTCGCCACAACCAAATCCACAGTAAAGCACAGCAATAAAGTTCCAGTAAATATGCCACGATCCAAACTGATGTATATTAATTCTTTTATTCGATAAAACAACACAGTAGGTTTAGCGCTTTCATCTACAAAAATGTAGACTTCATCAGAACAATAATCCCACAAATTAATGAAGTTTATATACTTTAAAGCCCGCCATTTTACAATTGAATAATTAATCATCTAATATGCACTTAAAGTAACATGTCTAAGTATCAGTATGAATATGTATTATAATTCCAAATACATAACCATATGTACATGTTATCTACTATTTGATATATAAAAAGATATAAAAGAATTATTGCAATTTGCAAAATTCTAGAAATAAAAACCTTATATCTTAAAAACAATAAGAATTAATATAAACAATATTAAATATGTATTATATTGGTATGCATAATATATTGTTATTTATTAAAATATTATATCAATTCTACATAACAATTAAATCTCAATAATATATAATTATCTTACTTCACTAAAATATCGAATATAAAAATTAATTAAGGGATACAAAAAATACTTTTATATTAATATAAGATACAACATTCAGTAATATTTATCAAATACACGTAGTCCTTAATTCCTAATAAGAGGTTTGGTAGGAATACAGTCATTTAAGCCAGGGGGATAAGCTGCATCCCCTAGGGTTCTGTTTGACCACTTCCAAAATACCAAATCTAAAAGGGCCACAGCCTGTATTACTGAGTAAATGTTGGTATAGAGCATTATTAGTATTTTTTTTCCTAATACAGTAAAGGTGGTCGTATATTCTATCTTTTAACCTCCTGTCAGTCTTTCCAACATAAAAACAATAACATGAACAACACAAAGCTAAGTATATCACATGTTGAGACTGACAGTTGCCTTTACTAAAAAAGATTTTACTTTTTATAATATTGTGAAGAACAACACTATCTTTATCAATTATATAGTAACATTGGCTGCAATGTCCACACTTTCTGGTTCCACCCACTTCCTGGTACATACCTGCAATATGAGACTTGGACCTAATTTCAATAATTCTTTTAAGATTTTTATCCGTTTTATATACATACGTAGGTCTCACTCCTAATTTTTCATTTATAGTCTCATCACTGGTGATAATATTCCAATTATTATCAATAATCTTTTTTATCGCCCCTGCTTGTTTACCAAACTTGATAATACACGCCTTCTGAAAATTCTTACCAGATTGGCCATTATTGTTGGAACAATTGGCCATTTGTACCAGGGGTAATTCTTTACCTAACAAGGGGATATATTTATTTCCCCATTCTTTGGTTACATATTCAGTCACATCCTTAATTAAATGTTCCGGATATCCTCTATCTCTGAATAATTTTGCAATAAATGTCATCTCTTTGACTAGATCTTCCCTTACCGTAGTCATTCTTGCCACCCTGATACATTGGCCTTTGATAATGCTTCTTTTCTGGGAATAGGGGTGATTACTTGAATATTCTAAATAGCTGTTACAGAATGTATCCTTTCTATATATTCTAGACTGGAATTGATTACCATCAGAGAAAATGTATGCATCTAGATAATTTATCCCCTGACTACTGATATTATAGGTGAATTGTAAATATGTTGTAGTCTTGTTGATATATTCAATGAACAAGTTTAGTTGTTCCTCTTTCCCCTTCCAGAGAATGAACAAATCATATATATATATATATATATATATATATATATATATATATATATATATATATATATACATACATACATACACCTATGACACTTTGTAATACTATCACGTTTAATAAAAATGAAAATGTGTATGTTTCTTTCTGAAAATATGCAGAAAATAAAACCAGTGCTCTGTCGTACTATTTACTTCTGTAACTATCTAACAATACTTTTCACATGAGGCTCATGGTAGTCAAAGCAGCAGTGACATATGATAAAATAACTTGTATTAAGTGTTCAGTGCAGCAATATGTCAAGTTCCTTTTCAAACAGATTGTACAGATTACATTAGAACCATCCATCAACAAAACCTATAGCTTTGTACACATAGTCATAATGTACATTGCACAACTTTTATCTGACAGCATTTGTTAAATGATAGTTCAAGCAGTATGAGAAAATGCTGAAGCCAAACTTATGACTGTCTGGAATCCATGGTGATTTAGTGTGTTTGAAGTACTGTATACCACTTGCAATAACAACCAACATTGCTTGTTATGTTTTTGCATTAAAAGGTATTATAAATGTGGACTCTCAAAGGAAGCAGTCAGAAAGCATGCCTTCATTATAATAAGTCCAATTATTTTTCAGCAGTGTTACCTGTTAGATCCTGAATTGAGCAAGGAATATTTCCAATTCTGACACGGTTCTGTGGGTTATTTGTGAAACCATATCCAACAATTGTTAGAAGTGTATGATCGGGATAAAATCCTAATTAATGAAGAGGGGAAAATATGATAAATGTAGAAAATTTTGTTGCAGAACTAGTTGTATGTAAAACAGTAAAAAATCTATGCACATATATTAGCTCAGGCAAATACTAATAGTATGTCAAATCAGAACACAACTACTTTATTACTGTCTGCTAGAATTAATGCTATATTCTGTAAATGAAACATTACTTAAACATTCTTAAATTATAATTAACTGTACAGTAATGCAGTGTTTTGAGGGTTTAGTCTAAAATGGTAAATTATACAAATGTGTAACTAGAAATGTACAAAAGGCATAAAAAATGTAAACAAAACATCTGGAACTGTAAACTCTATAATTCTGGAATGGAATTGTGTCACAGCTACTAGTTATAAATTAGACATGTTAACACAGAATAAATATGGGGTCTTCCACTACATAGCCAGTCAGTTACTCACTCCAAACCTAACTACCCATTGGCAAATGCCTGCATTGCTACAGATGGAAGAATGCTTGCATGTTTCTGATCACAGCAAGAACGATTCCTTGTCATGCCTTATGCAGAAACAAAAAAACAAAGACTACATGAGAAGATTGAAAAAAACTTGACTCAAGAATTCTGACACTTCTTTTACCTATCTACTACATAAGCTGCAGTTTAGGTTAAACTACGCAATTTCTCACATTTGCCATAATTACTTTACACGCCACTGTATCCATAAACA